>NC_048597.1:225259321-225366821 GCF_003668045.3 Cricetulus griseus | reverse complement strand
GCACAGAACATGCTGGAATTGTATGGACAGATTCTAATTAATTAATCTAATTAATGGTTCTCTTCCATTAGAGCTCTGTGGATCAAATTCTTAAGCAGCATTCAGAGGTTAGAATATTTTCAGATAAGCAAATTCTCTCCCTTTCCTCTTTCTGGACAGGAGCATCTTCATGTTTTCCAAGACTGCATTTCATACTAGTCAACCCTCCTTCCACGACTTGGTCTCCAGGATAAATTATATACAAATAGAAAATGCATCTTATTAATAGATCATGACTTAGTGTTGAGAGGGAGTCAGCACAGGCGCTAACGAACACTGACTTCCAGAACCCACAGCGTTCTGGGGTCATACCCACCGTTGAGACATTCATAATGTAAAATTTATGCACGATGCACTTCAGTGGTAGACACTTGCAACACATGTCATCTTAAAAATAAACTCCCTATTCTTCAGGCAGAGGCATCAGAGGCAATGTTGCTTGCTCTTCTGACAAACAAGGTTAAAGAAGAAATGGATGCGGAGACACTAGCTCACAGCCAGGTCACAGCGTAGACTCTACATGGCATCCATCCTTCCTCTCTCCTCCCATGAATACATCCCATTATATCAGTCAGTGCCCAGCAGCTCGTGACGTCTAACCATCTCCTGGGATGTCACGTCAACATTGCCATTGTCGGCAGGGTCCAGGGGCCCCTCACTCTGGATTGTAACTGTGAACGTGGTGGTGCAGTAAAAACAATCTGAAACCCAACTGAGTGGAGCTTGGTTTTTTAGTTTGATGTTTAAATCCCTTTACTTAAATAATAGGCATACCTGGCTGCATCTCGTTTCTGTTTTCCCTGCTCCCTGCTGACTCTCCCTGTAAGATGCCAGGGACTGGGGTCTCTTTCGCCTCATTTTCCTCACCTCACCGTTCGTGTTGCTTTCTTATGTCTTACCCTCATGCATTCGAAAAAAGGTTGTAGCACGGCAGTATTTCTGCTACTGTAGATTGGGGGTGGGGGATGTCAGAGGACAATCTTGGGTGTTGTTCTTTAGGCACCATATACCTTTCTTCTACACTGGCCAGTAGGCTAGGCTGGCCAAGGAGCCTCAGGTATCTGCCTGTCTCCTCTGCAGTGCTAGGATTACAAACACAAACCCCCAAGCCTGGCTTTTTATGTGGGTCTTAGGGTGCAAACTCGGGTTTTCAGGCTTGTAAGGCAAGTGCTTTGACTGCACTATCTCCCTAGCCCTGTGTTATTGTGAGTCCCTCGAATAGCTGAGTCATGGAAGACCAGTGTTAATGTTTGTTTTTCTGTACAGAATTTTGCTTTGCTTCGGTTACCAGAAGTTTTATTTGGTATTGGTTGGTTGAGTGAAAGAAGCGTTACATCAACTCTCATTCACTTAGTCTGTCATTAAAGTCTCTGTGTGATGTTTGGACATATATAGCACCTATCAGTTTCCTACTGCAATAGAAGAATGTAGAAACAGAAGCTCTGGCATGCTTACCTATGCAAGTTCTCTACCGGTACAGCTCACAGCTGCAGTCCTCCATTGCACAGCCGTGGTTCTCTACAGCACAGCTCACAGCTGCAGCCCTCTACTGCACAGCTGCAGTCCTCTATTGCACAGCTGCGGTTCTCTACTGCACAGCTGTGGTCCTCTACTGCACAGCTGCAGTCCTCCACTGCACAGCTCACAGCTGCAGTCTTCTACTGCACATCTGCAGTCCTCCACTGCACAGCTCACAGCTGCAGCCCTCTACTGCACAGCTGCAGTCCTCCACTGCACAGCTCACAGCTGCAGCCCTCTACTGCACAGCTGCAGTCCTTTACTGCACAGCTGCAGTCCTCTACTGCACAGCTGCGGTCCTCCACTGCACAGCTGCGGTCCTCTACTGCACAGCTGTGGTCCTCCACTGCACAGCTGCAGTCCTCTACTGCACAGCTGCAGTCCTCCACTGCACAGCTGCAGTCCTCCACTGCACAGCTGCGGTCATCCACTGCACAGCTGCAGTCCTCTACTGCACAGCTGTGGTCCTCTACTGCACAGCTGTGGTCCTCCACTGCACAGCTGCAATCCTCTACTGCACAGCTGCAGTCTTCTACTGCACAGCTGTGGTCCTCTACTGCATAGCTGCAGTCCTCTACTGCAAGCTGGGTTTTGAAGAAGAGCTATGTAACATGAATTAATAAAATACCCAGAGACTGATATTGGGGTTCTAACTTCAAGATGAAGATCAGAAAAGCAAAGCAGCTGGTCATTAGCTCTCACCACTAGCTCAGGCTGAAAGGGCTGATTTATGCATGAGCTCTTCATCAAATCTCAAACTGCTGCCTCTCCTCAGTGTGGCTGGAGAATGAATGCCTGCTTCTGAATCTGTTCCCGTCTTAAATACCTCTCATGAGTCCTGGGACTAAAGGCTTGAGCTCTGTTATTCTTTTAGACTGATTCAATCTTGCGTAAACCTGGGTGGTCTTGAACTCAGAGAGATCCGTCTATCTCTTAATCCTGAGTCCTGGGATTAAAGATGTGTACCACCCACCACCTACTAGCTTCTGGCTGCTAGGATTAAAGGGGTGTGTGCTTGGCTTCTATAGTTTGTGGCTGACTTTGCTTTCTGAATCCTCAGGCAAGTTTTAATAAATCATAAATAATATATCACTACAGAGATAGAGATTCTAACGAGCACTTAACGAGTATGCATTTAACCTCTTAATTTTTTTAAATTCGTAAGAAACTGAATTTATATAATGTCCCCTTGTCCCTTTCTTTCTTCCTACCCTCTGTCTGTCCTTTTCTTCCTAACCATGTATCTTGCTTAGCATCAAAGGGTCTTTGGGATGGTATTTCCCTAACACTCCATCACCCACTAGCAAATAGTTTTGAGGCTCCTTATGAGTTAGACACGGTGTTAAATACTTCAAGTAGGACTGTGGGGGTGCTCCTTACTCAGACTGTATGTACTCAGTGTTGTAGGGCAGGGGTCTAATCTCACTGCTGACTGCCTGGGTGCTTCAAGGAAGAAGGTAAGTACAAGAAAACCACAAACTTCTGTCAGATTTCAACACAGAGGATAGCTCCGGGAGCCAGTGTCCACTTTCTACTTTGTTTGAAACAAGGTCTCTTGTTCCTTTTTCTACTGCTGTCTGGGCCTCCCTTCATGTCCCTATAAAGCACCAGTGTGGCATGTGCTTACACTGTGCCTGGTTTTTATGGGGCTATGGGTTATGGGGTTCAAACTCTCCTCCCCCAGCTTCTGTGGCAAGTGCTTTTACCCACTGGACCACAGTCCCCATTCCGGGAAGCCGTCTTTATCCTGTACCCTGAACAGGGCAAGCAAAGGTCTTTCCACTCTGTTGCTAACAAAGGAATGGAGGCTCTTGCTAGAGATGTTAGCCTGGTGCCCTCTGTCTCTAGACTCCATGCTGAGATATAAACTGTGAAATGTAATTCTTTTTCTCTCATTTGACTGGCTGTGTGGGAAGCACCGGCAGAGCACAGGGGGCTAACACATTTCTCCACCCACTGCAAGTCTCCCCTGATCACAGCAGGTCCTTGGAGGTCCCACAAGTAGGAAAAGTGCTAAGTGAGGCAATGTTCCAGTCAGTGGGACAATTTTCAGAGAGAAAAATCCCCCTTGAATGCTGTTGTTGTTTTCTTTAAAGAACAATTCGAGAGAGAGAGAGAGAGAGAGAGAGAGAGAGAGAGAAACAACAGTATATGCGTTCTTTGAATACCCTACTTCATATGTTCTTTGAACATACATCTTCTTTGAAAGCTTGCTTTTTGTTTGTGGTATGGGGGAATAAACTATAAACTAGCCAAACTCTCACTGTACTATTCAGTTACATTACTAGTCCTTTGTTATATTTTTATTTTGAAATAAGATCTTCTAAGTTGTCTAGGCTAGCCTTGAACTTACTATGCTACCCAGGCTAGCCTTGATAGCAAAAATTATCTGTGAGGGAAACTGAATGTGTGACCAAGAGTGAAACTTGACCATGCGTGGTCATTGCTGATGTCCACAACTTGGAGTGTCATTGAAATCTAATGGGTAACATCCAGGCACTGTAGATCTTAGTAGGCTGCTCTAGATAATCAACAAACCATGCAGAAGTCCCTCACCAACCACGAGTTAGCTGGCCCCAAGTATCAGTAGTGATGATGTAGGCACATAATATTACAAAGTTGCGCTATAATAGAATACTTGCTTTTAATATTTTTAAATTAAATCAGATCATTTTAAATTGTGAACTAAAGTTAGAGTATTTAATATGTCCTAGGATGAAACCCTTACTTAATATAAAAGAGCAAAAGAGAGACAAGACACACAGACACTCAAGCAGAGCCTTGCTTCTGAGTGAATAAAGTTGAAGCACCTGTTTCCCATTTCCTTCTCTGAGTAGCACCCAACCCCAGAGAATGCACACAAAATACCCAGGGTGAAGAGTGAAGAGGAAGGCAGACAGGAGAAGGAATCTGAGACTCAAGTGACAGTCTGGTAGTGAATCCATCGGTTTTCTTTTTGCCTCATACATCTGCAGATCTGGTGTAGACAAATCTGGGGAGCTGAAAAAGCCGAGGGCTATGGGAGAAGGGAAAGGCTCAACCTGAAAAACAAATGTTGAGATAATGTCTGTACTCCAGCCGAACACTGCAGGCAAGGCCATCGCAAACCCTGTCTAGGCCAGAAAACAGTGAGTAGGAGTTCAGACTTCTACCATGAAGGCTGAAGAAAGGTGTTGGATGTTCCCACTGCATGAGGTTAGTCACAGATGGGAAAACACCAACCCAGAACCTTACATTTCCACTGACAGTAACACAGTGCCCTTCCTGATACCTGCAGTGGAGAACGCCTCAGAAACCCAAACGTCTACCTCCCCCATAGGAATAAGACTCCGCCACATGTGAAAACACATAAAAAGAACTAGACATCGTGAAGAAGTAGGACTTATCTCAGGGAATGAAAATCTGGCTTAAATAAATTTGAGAACTGGTCTTTGAAACACACCACGTGACCATGACTAGGACAGA
Source organism: Cricetulus griseus (assembly GCF_003668045.3). Classification (NCBI taxonomy): domain Eukaryota; kingdom Metazoa; phylum Chordata; class Mammalia; order Rodentia; family Cricetidae; genus Cricetulus; species Cricetulus griseus. The sequence goes on along the minus strand of NC_048597.1, from coordinate 225,361,799 downwards.
AAGGTCATGTGAATGCATCAGTCAGTGCAAAAGTGTTGGATTTCTATAGATAAAAAATATATATCAGAAAAGAACAGAGAGGGACTTCCTCAACAGAGGATGTCTACAAAACTCTCATCACTAACGAGAATGTAGCGATGATGCATTTCACCCAAGATCAGGAACACTCCAAGAGTACCTGCTTTTTTGTTTTTGTATTTTTTAGCCACTTGTTCCAAATACATTCCTAGTCAGGGCAGTCAGGCAGCACAACAAAACAAAAGATGTGTGGATGAGAAAGGAAGGACAATTGCCCCCATCTGGGTGACATGGTTGCCTATGTAGGAAAGACTTAAACAATACATAGAGAATTCACGTGTGATTCCATATTCCAATTGCAGGAGTAGGGTATAAAGCATACCAGTTAAATAAATTTTTATATACTAGCAATAAACACCCTGGCATCAAAGTTAACAATATAGTACTGTTCACAACTGTTCATGAAACATTTGGTTTAAATCTAATAAAGTATATAGAGGACTTGAATGCTGAAAAGTACACAGTACCAATGAAAGCAATCCCCAAAAGGCCTAACCAAATGAGGAGACAGAGGTATTCTGTGTCCTGAGGTGGTGGCTTAACAAGTAAAACACCAGTTTCCTCCAAACACAAACACAGCATTAATGCAATTCTTAACAATATCTCAGTAAGTTTCTGGGTTTTTTTTTTTTCATTTTTTTTCTTTTGAATCAGGATCCCACTGCATGGCCCTGGCTGGCCTGGAACTTGGAGATACAACTGCTTCTGCCTTCAGAATGCTGAGATTGAAGGTGTGTGTCTCCACAATTGGCCTCAGCAAGTTGTTAAAAAAGATGTATTTATTCATGTATTCTATGCTCTGTCTTCATGCATACCAGAAGAGGGATCTGGTCCATTACAAACGGTTTATGAGCCACTACGTGGTTGCTGGAAATTGAACTCAGGATCTTTGGAAGAGCAGTCAAGTGCTCTTAACTGCTGAGCCATCTCTCCAGCCCCAGCAAGTTTTTTAAATATATAAAACATTACCTTAAAATGTAGATGGATGAGAAGATGGCCTAGAAAAGTTCAAAACAAGAAGAGGAAAGGGAGGAAGAGGAGGAAAAGAAAGTAAGCAGAACCAATTTCAATACTTCTATTCCAGTGTACAGTCATGAAGAGTGTTACACTGATGGAGAGAGAGTGAGAGAGAGAGTGGGAGAGGAGGGAGAAAGAGGGAGAGAGAGAGAGAGAGGGAGAGAGAGAGAGAGCAAGAGAGAGAGAGAGAGACAGAGAGAGAGAGAGACAGACAGACAGACAGACAGACAGACAGACAGACAGAGAGAGAGATCAATGGAACAAAATCAAGACCATGGAAGTAGAACCACACAACTAAGCTTAGCTGAGTTTTCATCAGGTTCAAATGAAATCAGGAAGGAACACCAGCATTTCCAGCACTTTGCTTCTGGGTAATTGAATCTAGTGGCAAGGAAGGAGGAAGAAAGGAAAGAGGGAGAGAGGGGAAGGGAGAAAGAAAAGGGGTGGGAAAGGGAAGGAAGGAAGACTGACTTAAAACCCAACCTTTACCCAAGTATTAGTCCAAATAGTCTAACTGACTCAAATGTTATTTTGAAATTTAAATATTTTGGAAAAGGAAATAAGAGACAATAGAAAAGCCTTAAGATTTGGAATTAAGCAATGTTTTCAGACTAGACACCATGAAGAGATTAAGGGACACAGGTAGTTTTAACTTGGTTTCAACAGTAGGTACTCTTGGAGTATTTGATATATCCCTTAGTAACAAATCAATGTAGATGCTTATTAGTTAAGTAAAAAAAATAGCTTTGGCCTTTTTAAATATAAGAAAAGAATGAGCCACAAATGAAAAAACAACAATGCATTGTACTTCACCCAAATCTAAAGCATTCATGAGTTCATTTGGGGAAACTCTGATATGCTTGAGATTTTCTGGTCATTTACTCCCATAGTTGCAGCATCTAACCTGGTTCTGGGCACACAAACAGGCACTGGATAAATGTTTTGAATGACTACATGAAAATGTGCAAAGCAGCATTCACAATGCAACCTGCTGTATACGCAACAGAATCTGTTGCACTCACTAACCTGCTGTATACAGTGCAGTCTGTTGCACTCACTAACCTGCTGTATACAGTGCAGTCTGTTGCACTCACTAACCTGCTGTATACAGTGCAGTCTGTTGCACTCACTAACCTGCTGTATGCAATGCAGTCTGTTGTATCAGCACATAACAATTGTGTGAGGCACAGTATATGATTCAGAGCACTGGGTTTTAGGGGGAGTTAAAGTATAAACCAAACAGGAACTTTGCCTTCTAGATAAGCAACACATCCTCTTGGGAAATGAGCACAGCATTTTAAAGCTGCGGCATTTGGATGCTAAGAACATCCTGGTAGCTAGTCAGGCTTTGAGTCTGTAAAGCAATTGTAAATCTTTCACTGGGACATATGAACAGCCCAGATGTAACTTCTCTCTCATTTGTCTATAGCAGACGTTACTGGTGAATCTCAACACTGTGCCTAGGATTGGCCTCAAAGTCTGTCTCCACACAGCCCTGGAGACAGCACTCCCCAGTGGATCGTAGCAGATTCTAGAGGACCCCTTAGATCCTGTGTGTTTAAGGCGACCTGGCATAAGCCATTTCACCTGTCATTTGCGAATCTCACTGACCAGCCTTTGTGGATGGAGAGCGGCCTCACGGGTGCTGGAGCTCAGTAGGAGGAAACACAGGCCTAAGGCTACAACTGGGTCATCCTCCTTCAGGGGACTGGCTCTCAAGCAGAGTATTTTTCCTAGTCCTTTCCGCAAAAGACACGTCACTCGCTCCCTCCCTGCTGGCCCTGGCAGAGAGAAAGGGAGAGACAGGGATGAAGGGCTGCCATGCCTTCCAGGTGTCCCTTAATGCGGTCCAATGTGGCCACCGCAGGGCCTCTCTGCTTGCCTGCAGATATCCTTTTGAGCGTTCAATTAAAAGGGACATTTGCTGACGTCTGTGCACGGTGTTCCTGGTCCTGGCGGTCTGAACCTTTTGGCTTCCAGTATCTATGTTTATAACATTTGGGAGATACTGCTTTGTATCTGTGTAGGTGCAAACAGTAGTGTTTACAAAGCCTGGGAAATTTTATGTTTACTTCAAGCTTCCATAAGTCCCCATGCCTCAGCAACTGACATGATAATTTTTTGCAAAACTTTCTTGCAATGACTACAGCTGTCTTAGCACTAAAAACATGAGGTTTGGAACAAAGCATGAACCGTAGCTGTCACAAATCCCCACATAAAGGTTTCCAAAGTAACACTGAGGAGTTTTAGCTTTTAAATCCGTGAGCCACATTCTGAGAAAGGTCAGGAATAAGAGGAGTCTAATAAAAATCCTAGATTTCTTTGTCCATGAAATGAGCACAGTAATACCTGCTTAGATCTTTGTTGATGCAATGAAAGGGAAGAGTGGATTCTTTGGTGGTTTTGGAGGTAGAGAAGACCCACTGACAATCTCACAAAGCCCACAGATAATCAACACACTCCAATATAACTTCTATTTTATATTTATGTGTGTGTTTGTTTATTTTTGAGACAAGGTCTCACTTTGTAGTCCTGGCTGGCCTCACACTTGCTATGGAGACTGCACTGGTCTCAAACCCACCTGTCTCTGCGTCCCAAACGCTAGGATTAAAGGTGTGTGCCACCACATATACAACTTTTAAATAAGCAAGGTAAATAAAAGAGAAAACTGGCAAATACTTGTCACATTACAAAGAACGAAGAACTAATTCCTTTCATATATAAAGAGCTGTTAGGAAACGAGAAGAAATATGTCTCACAAGGTTACAAACAGATAATTTACAAGAAGAAAGAAACACAAATAGCCCTTGTATATGTTCATCTCTCTATCTTTCTCTTTCTCCCTCCCTCCCTCCCTCCCTCCCTCCCTCCCTCCCTCCCTCCCTCCCTCCCTCTGTGTGTGTAATGAGTCTCCATTTCACTCACAATAAGAGGCAAAGAAAGCGAAATTACATTGAAACAGCACTTCTCACCTATCAGGTTGGCTCAACCCCAAAAGTTTAAAATCGCTCTGTTGGCAAGGCTGCAAAGAAACAGGCGCTATGATGCATTGCTGGCAGGGGTGCAAACGGCACAACCCATGCGGAGGGCGATCTGGCAGCCTTTATCCACACTGAAAACCCATTTCCCCTTTGACCCAGTGATCCTACTTCTGGGAATTTATCCTACATATTAAATATATATTTACAGACATACACATTCAATCTCTCTCTGTGTATTTGTGCATACACACACACAGATACATATGCATATGTACACGCAATCTCTATCCATGTATGTATATATACATATGTGTGTACGTACAAATGTATATAACCCCCCATCTGCCCCACTTTGCACCCCAGAAAGACCATTCTATTCTGTTTTTACGAATGTGACAGGTTCATATCCCAGTACTGTCCTCTTGTCTACCACATAAAGTCTGTCAGTCACCTTTGTTGTCTCAAATGCTATTGTGGTAACGCACACTCTTAACCCCGGCACTCAGGAACCAGAGGCAGACAGTTTTTTATGAGTACGAGTCCAGTCAGGCCTACCTAGAAAATTCTAGGCCAGCCAGGGTAGCACAGGGAGATTCTGTCTTAAAATGAAAATGGGATAATATTCCACCATGTATATTTAACAAAATGTCTCCACCCATTCATCTTAGATGATGAATGGACTTAGATGGACTCTGTATCTTGGCCCTTGTGACTGGTACTGACATGGGCAGAGTATTCACAGCTCTTTGAAAAAATGGTAACATTTCTTTTTGCACACATGTTCACAAGTGGTACTCCTGGATTACAGGTAATTCTATTTTTGAGTTTTTGGAGACTTTTCCATACCATTTTCCAAAATTAGCTTTAGCAATTTACATCCCCACCAACAGTATACAAGGGTTTTAGTCTCTCGACATTGCTCATGTCTCTCATTACAGCCATCGCACAGGCATAAGAGAGCATCTTGTGATTTGGGTTCCCCTGCTGATTAGTGAAGGAGAACACCCTTCCTCACGCCCGAGGCCCGTCTGCATGCCTTCTTGTGAGGAATGTCTTTTAGGCTCTTTGGGGTTTTTTTTTGCTTTACCTTCTGCTATTCAGGTGCATATGTTTCCAAAACATTTTTATAGCGCCCCTTGTCAGATATGATGTGTTTTCTTCTGTTCTCCAGGCTGTCTCTGCACTATAGATCAGCGGCCTTGCTATGCAAACCCTTTCACTAGATGGAATTCCATTAGTCTCCTGGCTTTTCTCACTTGGACTTGGAGTGTTAAGTCTCTCAGAGCGTTGCCTAGGTCTGTGTCAAGCAACATTTTCCCTGTATTTCCTCCTCTTTGCTCCATAGTGTCAGGCCTTATATTGAATTTTTAGCTCATTTTGAAGTGACTTTTGTGTGTGGTCTGAATTACAGATCTATTTTTGTTCTTCTGTATGTAGCTATCCAGTTTCCCCAACAGCATTTATCAGAGACTGCCCTTTCTCTATCCTATGGTCCTGACAGGATGGGTGAACTACAGAAATGTGGATTTACCTCTGAGGTCTCCATTCTGTCTTATTGGTCTGTCTAACATTGGGCAAGGGAGTCAGCAAAACAATTTCATTCACCATGACAGCAAGAACAAGATGCTTCATTTTAAAAGCAGTAATTGTCTAAAGTAGAGACCCACCTGGTCTTTTCTATCTGGCACAGCTTTGTGTCTGCGTTCACATTCTCATCCTGTAACTGTCTGACATGAAGTTATAGGACAAGAGTCATGTGAGTGGTGTCTTCACTCTCAGTTAGGCTGGATTTAGGATCCACATGGAGACACACCTCTACCGTGTCTGTGAGGATGTTTCCAGAGAGGTCTCATTGAAATGGGAAGATCCACCAGGGACATTTGAGTGACACTGTCCTAGAAGCCTAGGCTGCTGAATTGAGTAAAAAGGAGAGAGTGAGCTGGGCACCAGCGTTCATCTCTCTCAGCTTCTTGACTGTGGACAGTGTGACAGCTGCCTCGAGCTCCTGACACCATGCTTTCCCTTCCTTGATGCACCGGCCTCAAGGTGTGAGCTAAAACAAACCGTTCATTGTGTAAGTTGTTACGAGGGATTTTGCTACAGTGAAAAGTAGCTAATACACATAATTTACCTAGGAGATGTGAGTCTGTGTCACCTAAAATAAACCATATGGTTCAAGGGCCTAGAACTCACTGAGAGGAAGGAACCCAACAAGGCAAATGCTGGGCACTGGATTGATTTTTGCCTACTTCAAAATTATCACCCGGGTTAGCCTCCTTTAGGAGAGTTGTCCCCACTCTGTCCTACTGGGGTCCTGGTTGCTTACTAAGAAACCCAATTCAGAGACAAATATGGCCGTGAGTGGAGTGAAATTCTTATCTTTTATGAGCATATCAAGCAGAATCTTATTGTGACTATCTCTGCAAACATGGCATCAATATGATCTGTTGGCATTGTCCATATCTCGCTGTAGTTGACAAATATAGTTTGGTACAAGAAACAATTTTTGGTTTAGCACATTATAGAAACAATTAGACTGTACTTCACCTTGGCTCTGCTGGCTTTGAGGAGAGAAAGACTGTGAAGCTGTGCCAGTGTCTTCTTCCCTTTCTTTCTTGAGTTGGAAGCTCCAGATTCCTGAAGGATAAAAAACCATCCCTTCTCTTTCACGTAAGGGCATCCCTGTGCATCCACAGACTTCCTCGGGTTTTAATAAGGTCCTCTGTGTGGGTCTCTTCAAATCTGGGCAAAATACTTAGAGTGAGAAAGATGTCACATCTAATCAAAGGTGCTACAAATGCAGGGCCTGTGGTGGGCAGTCAGCTCACAAGTGGCTTGGACCAAATTGCAAGTACTGCCTGTTGGCAACCAAAACTGAAGAAATGCATTTTGGGGTCTCATTCCTGCAATTTCAACAAAATATACAGGGTTTTTTAAAAGGAAGCTACATTTGATTTGGGGAAAGAGTACAACCCATGGTAAGAGAACCTCCTAGTGCTTTTAATCTTTTAAAGATATTTTAAAATATGTTTTGCTGGAATCTGTTTCTGTGTACGCTGTACATGCTTGGTGCTTGCAGAGGCCAGAAGAGTGAGCCAGGTGCACTAGAACTGGAGTCACGAATGGCTGTGAACCACCGTGTGGGTGTTGGGAACTAGCCCCGTATTCTTTTCAAGTGGCCTTAGCTGCTGAGTCATCTCTCCAGCCCCACTAGTGGTTTTTATTTTCCTGGAGAAAACGTATTTTTGGGACCACACGTGTTTCATTTAAATAGAAATACCTAGACTCACAGCATGACCACTCCTCTTTTACATTATAGCAAAATCTTTTTGAATACAAGCCTGGCACACACACACACACACACACACACACACACACACACACACACTCATGAGTATGTATATGCTCATGTGTTTATATGTCTGTGTGCTTCAATGGGAGGGCTCCACATGTGTGCGCATGTGAATGATAGAGTCAACTTAGGGTGTCAGTTTTCAAGAACCATCCACCTGACTTGTTTGTTTGTTTGTTTTTCGAGACAGGGTTTCTCTGTATTGTTTTGGAGCCTATCCTGGCACTCGCTCTGGAGACCAGGCTGGCCTTAAACTCACAGAGATCCACCTGCCTCTGCCTCCTGAGTGCTGGGATTAAAGGCGTGTGCCACCAACGCCCGGTCCACCTGACTTTTTGAGATGAGATCCTCATTGGAAACCAGGGCCCTGTGATTAGGCTTCGCTGGCTGGCCAGCAAGTCCCAGGGATCTTTCTGTCCCTGCTCCCTCCACCAGGAATGCAGGGGCACATCATGAGATCCAGCTTTTTATTCGGGTTCTGGGGGTCAAACTCAGGTCCTCATGCTTGCACAGCCATTTTACCAACCGAGCCAGCCAGCTCCTCAGATTCAATCGCTGCTCATTACCAATGTTTCCAGCCTAGAGTCTTCAGTCCTTCGGCTTTAAGTCAGTATTTACACTTCACAAAGTCCAGAGCCTTTTCCAGGGTCTGGAGAGAGTCTGGTGTATGGGATGGAGGATTTTTTCCTAATGCCTAGAGCATGTGGGGGTCCTCACAAATGGTGAGAGTCCGGAGATGCTGCTAAGAATCCTATATGCTTGCTATTGTCCCCCACAACACAGCACTGCCAGGTCCCAGATGCCATTGTACCAAGGTTGAGAAATCCCATGGGCTTTGTTTCTGTGGAGGCATGCCACATTGTGGCCAGTGCAGCCTGCTTCTCATTTATTACAACGTCTTGTCTGTAGTCCTTGGCTTGTACCTCAGCTGGCTTCACAGGCTTCCACTCTGAGATTTTGTTCTTCCTCTGAGAGATGCTGCAGGCCTGGCCTGGCATCACCAGAATGCTGATCTAAGAAGCACTGTACCCCTCTGTGTAGGGAAGTCCCTTCTTTTTCCTGTCACATAGCAGCTTCCATAGCTTTTAATGGGGGTTTGGGAGTCAAGGAGAAACAGCATCAGGACCTGAAAGGAGGCACTGGCCATCTACTGTTGACTGCCTGACTTGTCTACCTGCCGCTGCCAGGCCACGCCCTTCGTTTCTGGAGCTCCCCAGTTTATGATGCCTTCCTCTCTGGTCCCCAGCAACTTCAGCTTCAGACTTATTTTAGAAACTGAATAACCGCAGAAAGGGCTTTGCTGAACCAAAGGGACTCCAGTCTCAACATTACAAAATGTTTCACAGAAACTTGTGAATCTGCTGTCTAATGGAGTATACCCTGGATCAAAATTTCAGGCTGGAGGGATGGCTCAGTGGTTAAGATCACTTCCTTCTCTTACAGAAGATACAAGGTTGGGGTCCCAGCACCTACATGGCAGCTCACAGCCATCTACACCTCCAGTTTCAGGTGCAAGAAAACACTCACATGCACAAACTAAATAAAATAAATCTTCTAAAAGACTTCACACACAAGGCTTTGAGAGCTTGTCTGGAAGTCCTGGCAATGGGGAGTGTGGCTATCGTATACCCATGACTGAGCACCCGACCTCCCTGATATGGAGAAACTCATCCTCTTTGACTGAACACAGAATGGCGAGGAAGGGACACTAGCCTAGCCAGACAGATCAGCTAAATCAACCCTGGTGACCAATGGGATGACAGATGTCACAGCCAGATTGTCCTGACATCCAGTAAACAGGTCTCTGGAATCAGAGAGAGTGGAGATGGAGGGGTCAGAACCTCCTCTTTCATAGAGGTGTGCATGTGTAATGAGACACTAGAAACCAGGAGTGAGAACTGACGCACGCAGCACAGCAGCTCCCACCCACCACTCCAGGGCTCCGTGCCAATACTCCCGAGTGTAACTATCCTGTTGCTTAAGAGCTCTCATGTGTGTGAAAGCTTTAAAACGCACCCACTGAACATCTCAAGATCAAGTTCTCTGCTTGGAGTGCCTTGAAGCCAATGTGTCCTGCTAGGTTGAGCCCTCGGCCAGGTGTGTAGAGCAAAATCTACCTCTACCACCCTCAAGCTACTGGTAGAATTCACTTCCTTGAGGTTGTGGATTGGAAGCCCTTGTCTGTCTGCCAGCACACCCCCCAGCCATTGCCACAAGGTCCCCATCTCAGAAACAGAGAATCTTTGCATCAGTTTTCTCTCCTGCTACCCCTAAGGTAACTCTTTTTCCAGAATAGAATATTCTTGAGGATTCCATATTGTGTGTTTTGATCATATTCACCTCCTACTCCTCCCCCTAGTTCCCCCCTGGTCCACTCCCACCTCCTCATTCCTTCCAACTTTTCCTTTTTCTTTTTCTTTTTCTTTTTCTTTTCTTTTTTTTTTTTTTTTTTTTTTTGTAACTCACCAAGTTCAGTTTGTGCTGCCCACATAGTTATGGGAGTAGGGCCATCCACTGGGACACAGTCTACCTAGGGCCATATTCTTAAGAAAACTAACCTTCCCACTCCCAGAAGCTGGACAGAAGCCAAGGAGTCAGGAGAGACCATGTGAAATGCAGATATAAGCCTAAGCACAGGAGAACAGCGAGCGGTTATGACTTAGCTGATATGGACGGCCTAAAATGCGAGCCAAGCGCCAGGAGAACACGGAAAGCGCTGCATGAAAATGGAATTTGGGTGTGTACACTGTGTGGAGCACATCCTTCCTGGCAGACGAGAGGATCTGATTACAGGGTTAGAAGGATAAACTACAATTTTGTAGAGTGTGATTCTTGGTGGATATCTGTGGTGAGTTATTCATTGATCTAAAAGTATAAAAAAGAAGGAAAATACCTGAATGGACAGTACTAAAATACAGGAGGAGAGAAGTGGGGGGGGAGAGAAAGAGTCTTCATCTTTTCATTTTATATTCTATCCAGTCCAAATAGTTTAACAGTATAATTTATTAAAGACAGAAAACTTGTATCATATTTTTTTTAATTTATTTTTTACTAGTGTTAGGAATTAAAGTTGGTCTTGGGCATGCTAGTCAAGCTGTCTACTAATGAGCTACACTCCAAAATGACCACCCCCCTCACACCGAACAAGTGCCGCTCGGATTATAGTTATTTGTCCCTTGTGCAACTGGGCATCTACACCAACATGCAAACCGATTTTTCTATTTGTTATTAAATATCCAGTTGAAATCCATGGAACATGCTCACACATTCTTGAAAATAGTCAACAGCTGTATGCTTATTATTCCTCTGGCCCAAATATTAACACCATTAGAAGAACTATGTAAGCCCATGTTTATATTATGTCATCTCTGAAACCTAAAATACCACCTGGGGTACTTATGAAGTGAAGGTCTCATGTTCTCATCTTTGCAAAGACTACAAGATACCAGCAGATCACTAAAAGCAAGTTTCCAACCACAAGCCTCAGATACATTTCCAAAATCCTGTGAAGGTGACCAAAGGTGATTTTATTCTTCATATAACTTCTTGAATAAATAAAAAAGAACTTATTTTGAAATTAGTTGTAAGGAGGGTGGGCAGGGAATGACAAAGGTTATCTTGCATGATGGGTGATTAATTTCCAAACTAAATTCTACAGCAAGATAACGACCTTATCCTATGGGGTTGCCACTTCTTTGAGGTGTCTGAGTCACTTGTGGGTGAATGTACTTCAAAGACAAGATCAATGACAGTGTGTTTCTGGGTGCACGGCTTCCTGCACAGGGCACTTCCACTCCTTCATGGCGTGGGACTCGGGAGCCTGTTTCTTCTGGAAAGTGGAGCCTGGATTTGCCTGTGACAGGGCATAGCAGCTGATTTCCTAGTGGGCCTCTAGAGACACACTGCCTTTTCATCTTCAGCACTGATAAGCTTCATAAGCAACACCTCCTGCCTACAAGCTGATGATCTTAACTGCACAACTTTTTCTGCAGTCCTGTTTTCCTCAGAAGAAAACATTTAACGATCTTGTGAGGAGTTTCCCACACAATACTCAGAGCTGATATCACAGCCAATATCACAGTTACCCTTTTCTAGTCAATAACTGTGGTTATAAGTTTTATCTTTTAGTATCAGCTAGAAATATTAATGCACGTGAATGAATGAATGAATGAATGAATGAATGAGTGTTGCCTGTTGAAAGTTCACCGTACAGGATCCAAACCCCATCATACACCTCCATTCAGTCATTCACTAGCACTTCTTGGACAATTTACCATCATGCTCTCTGTTCCCAGTTCATTTATGAGATCTTGAAAGAAAGAAAGAAAGGAAGAAAGAAAGAAAGGAAGGAAGGAAGGAAGGAAGGAAGGAAGGAAGAAAAGGAAAGGGAGGAGGGGACAAAGTAGGAAGAGAGGGAGGGAAGGAGGGAGGCAGAGAAGGAAGAAGGTGGGGGAGAGGGAGGCAGGCAGGCAGGCAGGAGGGAAGGAGGGTTGGCTGGCAGTCAGCAAGTAGAGAGGATAGGTCAGTTGATAAAGTGCTTGCTGTGTAAGCATTAGGACCTAAATTCAACCCTGAGAATATGCGTAAAACTTCAGGTGTGGTAGGTAGTGTGAGCTTGTGATTCCATAGCTGGGAGGCAGTCAGGCAGATCCCTGGGGTTTGCTCACCAGCCAGCTTTGATCCCCTCCAGTGACAGACCCTGTCTCAATAAAAACAAGATGGCTATCCTCTGAGCTCTGACACCAGAGGTTGACCTCGCACACATGTGCACACACACACGCGCGCGCGCGCACACACACACACACACACACACACCAATAATTAAAGGACAGGGGGCCATGACTTTGAGAGGGGACAGGGTGGAGGTATGTCAAGAGTTGGTGGGAGGAGAGGGATGCAGTACTCGCAAACAAAGTTATCAAAAATCATAAATAAAAACACACACACAATTTAAAAAGGTAAGTTTGAAAACTGGAGGGCAGACCCTTCCCAATCGGCTGGCACCTCTGCCTGGGCATCCACATTGACTTGGAAGCTATAGTCTCCTTGAGGTTGAAATTCAGAAGCAAAACAGAAAACTAGAGCCCATTACAACTGCGGGCAGGGGAGGGAACAGGGAGAGTTGGAGGCAGTTCATAAGGCTGGCCGCTTTCCTCAGAGGATCCGTGTTCAGTTCCCAGCACCCACATGGCAGCTCACAACTGCCCGCAGCTGTAGTTCCAGAGGATCTGACACTCTCCTTAAACTCCGTAGATACTAGACACACATGTGGTCCACATATATACATGTAGGCAAAATACCCATACACATAAAAATAAATAAATCTTAATTTTAAAAAAGAAGCAAAGAGAACGTATTGGACAGAAAGCACCACATTTCCCTTTGCTCAGGCTTGGTGGGGAATTGTGTCAGCTGTGCCTGCTTCCAAAGAGAACGCTTTGGAAGGACACGGACAGAAGGACACGGACAGCACTGAGGAGTATACCAGAAGGACACGGACAGCACTGCAGAGTGTACCAGAAGGACATGGACAGCACTGCAGAGTGTACCAGAAGGACACGGACAGCACTGCAGAGTGTACCAGAAGGACACGGACAGTACTGTGGAGTATACCAGAAGGACACGGACAGACAGACCTTCAAAGGCCCTGCTTCCCCACTCTTACTGTCCTCACAGGAAGTTTCAGCACCTGGCACATGACATTTAACTTTACCTCCTCCAAAAGGGCACCCAGAGGCCATTACCTCCCAGTTAGTTCCCAAGCTGTTCTCAGGACTTGAACTCATATGAGAACAAATGGCAAGCCACACACATTTTACTCATCTCCACCCACACAAGGAAACCTAGCTGAATCTACACTGAAGGCTATGGAGACTTAATCGAACATCACTGTGAAAGTGCCCATGCCCAGAACTCCCCATAAATTACAGCACAGTGACAATTGTGCTGGGCATAGCGCCTAACACCAGTCACTGTGACCTGGTTATGATTTAATAAAGCTTTCCCGGGGAACCAGAATGCAAAGCCAGTCACACTAGTCATCCATAGAACCTGGCCAGTGGTGGCACACATTAATCCCAGGTCTCAGGAGACAGAAGCAGATGGATCTCTGTGAGTTCAAGGCCACCTGGGGCTACATGAAATAAAAGAGAATGACTGAAAATCTTGCCAAGACAAGATGGGACAGTCCTGCCCTCAACGTGGCTGGAGATTAATTGCCAGAATATGAGACCCTGTTCCTGTCTTATATACCTCTCTAGTGCTGGGATTAAAGGTGTGAGCTCTGTTTCTCTTTTAGACTGATTCACTCTGTGTAGCCCCGGGTGGCCTTGAACTCACAGAGATCCATCTGCCCCTGTCTCCTGAGTACTGGGATTAAAGATGTGGGCTACCATTGCCCAGCTTCTATGTCTGACTAGTTAGTATGAGTGGTTTTTCATTTTGATCTCCAGGCAAGCTTTATTAAATCATAAAAATATACCATCATAGTGATAGGCCCTGGCTTTTAGCTGGACATGAATATGCCCCTGCCATCACTACAGAAACATCATGGTTGAGCTGGAAAGATTGCTCAGTGGGTTGGAGAACAGGTCGCCTGTGCGGAGGGCCACGGTTCAGGACTTGAATTCACCACAGCCACATGGTGCTTCACAGCCATCTGAAACTCCACTTCCAAGGGATCAGATGCCCTTTTCTGCTTTCCACAAACACTGCATACTTTTGGCACATAAAAATGCATGCAGGCAAGACAATCACATAGATAAAATAAAACTAAGTAAAACGCTAAAAAGAAAAAAACACCCTCTGAAGTAGAGACATGGAAAATTAGCTTGCCTCAGATTACAATGCTGCTGCCCAGAGAACACAAGAAACCTGACTCCTAACCCATGTTCTTAAATGTATTCCTCAAGCTTTGCGCGAGCGCACGTGTGTGTGTGTGTGTGTGTGTGTGTGTGTGTGTGTGTGTGTGTGTGTCCAATATGTATACAAATGAGTTCCTGGAGGACAGGTGACACAGGCAAACAGAAGGAAAGGAGAAAAGAGACATCCTGAGAGCTGGGACAGCTCTTAATGGCCTCACCTTTCATGCAGAGTCTACAGAGGCCCTTTTAGAGCAGCGACAACAGGAGGCTGCTGCCAGGGCATATAGCAATTTCTCACTCTGTTCCAGTGACAATTTGAGGAGACCAATTCAATAAAACATCATTTGCCAATTACCGAGGTTTCCTAGGAATCTCTTTGGGAAAGGTGTGAATTGCTGTAAGAAGTCCTAACCCAAGTCCCCAAAGCTCGCCGTCTCCAGCCCTGTTCTGAGTGGATGCAGAAAGCTGCAGGCGAGGGTGATGGGAAAGAGGGGAGAACAGAGGATCAAAGCCCTCAGATCCAGCGAGGACAGGTCCGCCACATGGTCATTTACACGCATGTGCAGGTATGTAATTCATGCACATGAGCAACAATGTAGAGTTTATAAACACGAACAAACTCCTTGCTTTGACACCCCCACCCAATGGATCTCTAGTCCTTCACAGGTGACAAGGGAAGGCATCTTGTCACTGAGCCATGAGCTTTCTTCAGGTGTAGCTCATCCTGGTGTCTTACCAGGATTTAAGATATCTACCCTAATGTCAGTTTGTATGTTTAGAAGGCTGTTGCTTTGTACATTTCGATGATCTCTCTCTTGTTCTTCCTAAAAGGCACTTTGACTCCAGCAAAGCCCACGTGGTGGAAATGTAAGGAAAAGGTCTGTCTTGTTATCTTCTGGCTAGCAGCCTACTGGTACTGTTGCTGAAGGACTCACACACCACTCAGTGACGTGCTATTTGGAGAAAGGAAGGCTAAAGCTACAATGCCACACACCATCTCAAGGTTTGGCCCCACCCTGAATGTCCCTTCACGTCTTACCTTTACTGCAGATCTTGTGAGCACCAACTGACGAGGATGATAATGGGCTTTTCCACATGAAGCACGGTGTCTAAAGACCATCGACCAAATCAGCGCCCTAATTTTGGATGAGCATTCTTTACTCTTTTTAAAGAGATCCAAGGCAAGAGTCTACTTGACTTTCACTATACAGTACTGGAAATGACGTGGTAATTCCATTAAAGTTCTTCAATGCATTAATCAGTAGACTCTCCCACTGATCAGAACTGAAATAAAGAAAGCAAGAGTGGAGGGGCCTGGAAGATGGCTCAGTCAACAAGTGCCTGCCACATAAACATGAGTGTGGACCAGTGTTTTAAACAGAAAGGCTGGCTTTTGTGGCTTGCACCCAGTGCTGGGGAAGTAAATTCCCCCGGGGTTTCCGTCAGACAGTCTAGCTGAAATAGGGAGCTCCAGGTTCAGGGAGACTCTGTCTCAAAAAATAAGGTGGAGAACAATTGAGGAAGATGTCCAACATTGACCTCTAGTCTCCACACAACTTTGAGCTCACACGCACGTGCTTGCACACACACACACACACACACACACACACACACACACACACACACAGAGAGAGAGAGAGAGAGAGAGAGAGAGAGAGAGAGAGAGAGAGAGAGAGAAGTAGAAACCAGGAGAGAGCATGCCTACTTTGTTTACACAATGAACTTATTATACAGTTAAGTGGAAACCACTCAACACATGCTGGACAAATAAATGACAAAGGAAGAACGGGCTCCTGACATATCTCTCTGAGCTACATGCTTGCCCTCTAGCCCAAGACAGTACTCTGCTGATTGCTCAGTGTCTTCCACAGCAGTGCCAGGCCAGGGGAATGGCGTCAGATTCAAGAACAGCACTGATAAGCAAGCACTGCGTGGTGTATGGAAGCCCTCATGTGCCCGTGACAGGAGTGGAGCTGTCTCTCGATGGTTCTCCATTTCCCGTAGGGCCAGCACTGTACAGTACATGTTGTCCCAGGATGCAACTTGCTTCTCATGGCTCTGCTCATCTTCAGGTTCCTGTTCTGTGAGAATGTTCTAGCTAAAGGTTATAATGCAACAGAGGCTATTACTGTTTCTTTTGAGATGGGATCTTTCTTTGTAGCTTGGGCTAGCCTAGATTTAATTATAGATCAGGCTGGCCTCCAATTTGCAGCCATCCTCCTTCCTCTGCCTCTTGAGTATTGGGATGACAGATGTGTGATAACTGGTTGGAATCCTGATTTGTGTTGAAATTAAATAATTCCAGTGGAAATGGAAGAAATGAAAGTAAAATATCTATTAGAAGGGTGTAGGTTATAAATATTGATTTATTCTCAAGACTAGACCAGGAAAATGTGTTTAAATACATTAAATGTCATAGCTAAACACAACCTAATCATAGATGAAGATGCATATAGAACAATCAGATGATGTAAACAAAGCAAAACGGGGAAGAAACTGAATGTATGGCTGCTCACCTGTCAGCTCAGAACTTAGAAGGCAGGAGGAGCAGGAGTTCAACACCATCTTTGCCTACACTGGGAGTTTGAGGCCAGCCTGTGCTAGACTCTCTCTCTTGGGGGTTGCGGAGAGGAGAAGGAGGAAGAGGAACAACAAAACCCAAAAGGAAAATAACCAAAAGAGACAGAAAGGGGAATAAAGACAACCCTGTCTTTATTCCAGTGACAGGAGTGAGAGGAAAATCACAGCAGACAGAAAAAAGAAAATAATGGAAGAGACACGTGATCACAGTAAGAGCCCAGAACATGAAAATCCTCAAAAATGGGGGAGGGGCTTTCAGATTAAGTTTCAAAGTAAAACTGCACAGCTGGGGAGTGAGGGGTAGGAGCAGAGGGTAAAGAGGCAGTCCAGCAGAGGAAGAAGTCGAATTGTCTGTGAATCTGCAAACACATCCAACCTCTAACAGGAACAAGGGGAAGGAACAATGAGACTTGGTTTCCACCTGTAGCAAGATGGGCGGCAGGTTTAACAGTTAGGGATAGCCAGGGTTCTCAGGGATGCTGAGAAGTGGGGAAGGGGTGTGGGGGAAGGAGGGAAGCTGGGAAGTGGGCTCTGCCAACAACATCAATTGGCTGAGCTCTCCAAAGAATCCAGGGCAGGGATGCTCCAGGGACAGCTGAGGTGACACAGGCTCTTTAGATTTTCCTACAGCATGATCACTCAGAGGCTGAAAGGTATGCGGGGGATGAACGGTCCTCAAGTCAGGTCATCCTAAAGTAAAAGCGTCCTGCCAGGCATGGTGTCTGTGTGGAGTTCAAGAGGCTGGCCTGGCACGTGGGAGCCTGTCTCAGGAAACAAAGACAGTAAAAGGAGGGGTCCACACCTGTTTCATTTCCTCCGGCTGCCCTACTGCTCTCCTTATATGAAATGGCGGTTTAGGTAAAACACATTACGACTACTTAATGATATATAACATTATCATTTTCATAATAATGAAATAATAATAATAATACCCTGACACGATCTTATAGAAGCACGGGGAAAACGTATAAAATCAAACAAAACCTAGTTACTATTGCCTGAATGCTTCTATTCTGCCTCAAAACAATTAAAAACCACTTTAAATGGAAGAGAAGTGCTTCAGCATCTTTGGCTCCAAATACATGGTCAGCTTGTTTTCTTTCTAGAAATGCAACACGATGGTCCTGTGCTCGCCCACAGCTGTGCCTGTCTGAAGTGTTCACAGTCACTGGCTATTGCAGAGAGCCCACTCAGGAGGAGTCAAAGTGCTTTTAGCAGCTATGTCCCCAGCCCAGGCCACTGGCCTCAGCATAGCTCGTCAACCCTAAAGTGGAAAGCAGGGATGCAGCATTCAGGCCACACCATCTCCCATCTGCCTTTTACTGTCACAGCTACTATTGTTTCTGAGGGTGACATCTGAACAGCCTTCCGTCACTGGGGAGGGAAGGGCTCTGCAATGCAGAAGTGACAGATTTCTCAGAGGAGACGAAGCACCATCTTCAAAAGTCAGGCTTTGCAAAGGAAAACTCCAGGGCTGGAGAGATGGCTCCATGGTTAAGAACACACATTGTTCTTGCAGAGGATCCCAGTACAGTTCCCAGCATCCATACAGGCAACCTACAATCACCTGTACTCCGACTCTAGAGGATGTGACATCTTCTGATGGACTCTGTGGACACCTGACCTCACATGAACATATCCACCACACACAGTCTCTCTCACACACATAATAACAAAAATAAAATAAATTCAAAGACGATTCCCACGACAGGAAGTTCTTAGACACTGTTTACACTGTCACTCAGTTTGTTGAATGGAGTCCTTCACTTCCATTCAGTCCCATTCAGGACAGCCATTATCTCATGAGCAACATTAATAAGTGAGATAGTAGACAAGATGGCATTTTCCCTTTTGAGAAGAAATGGCCAAATGACCTGGGTTCCAGTGATACCCCACCTCCCGCCCTCCACCAAGCAATTGACTGTACTAGGAAGAATCTGATGGTGTGGGGCATGCTTAGTACTTCCTCCCAGGTGTAGACCGAACTGGCAGTTAGCTCCAAGTAGAAAAGACATCTGCCTAGAACCCTCTGGAATCAATCTTGAGCCCTAGGACTGTAAAGAACTACCCAGAAGAGCAAGAACAACCTTTCCTCTCTTGTAGATCAAGTTCAAGTTCACATTCACATCCTGATAAAGTGTGTGATCTGTAATTTCATCCTTAAAATTTGGTAATGAGACTCTTTATTTGAAAAGATTTTGTTGATTTTACTTATGTATATGTATGTGTGTGTGTGGTTGCCTGGGGAAACCAGAAGAGGGGTCAGGTGCCCTAGGGCTGGAGTTTTGGGAAGGTGTGGACTGCCTAATATGGGTGCTGGGAACTGACCCTTGGTCCTCTGCAAGAGCAGTCAAGTGTTCTTAACCATTGAGCCACCTCTCCAGCCTTATGGCAGCAGGATTCTTACAAAGTAATGATGTTTAACATCTAATGAGTACTTAGTATTATGTTACTATGGCTGTAATATGTGTTTCCTTTTGTTTTTAAAATATTTTATTTATTTATTATGTATACAACATCCTGCTTCCGCGTACATCTGCACACCAGAAGAGGGCACCAGATCTCATAATGGATGGTTGTGAGCCACCATGTGGGTGCTGGGAATTGAACTCAGGACCTCTGGAAGAGCAGCTGGTGCTCTTAACCACTGAGTCATCTCTCCAGCCTCATGCGTTTTCTTAATAATTATATTTATTTAAAATTATATCAATTTGCTTGGATTTATTATTGCTAGGTTTAAATATTTTTGAGGCTGGGTCTCATGAAGCCCCAGTTGGATTAATCTCTCAGTGTAGTGGAGGCTTGCCTGACTCCTGATCTTCTTGTTGCCACATTACAGTGGATGGGTTTACATGTGTGCATCCTCACTGCCATGCTACACTGTTTACATGTGTGCATCCTCACTGCCATGCTACACTGTTTACATGTGTGCATCCTCACTGCCATGCTACACTGTTTACATGTGTGCATCCTCACTGCCATGCTACACTGTTTACATGTGTGCATCCTCACTGCCATGCTACACTGTTTACATGTGTGCATCCTCACTGCCATGTTACACTGGATGGGATTACATGTGTGCATCCTCACTGCCATGTTACATGGGGTGGGTTTACAGGTGTGTATTACACATCTCGTTTATATTTGCCTTATTAATCAGCGATCCCTCCCTCAAAAAATATGTACATTAATATTTATAGGGTATTTATTTACTATTACAACAATGTTAAAAACAAGGTAAATATCTTTTACCTAGTTAGTGGATGAGTAAACAAATTATAGCCTATTCATATAATATAATGCTACCCAGTAACAAAAATAATGCATCAGGGCTAGTGAGACTGCTCAACAGGTAAAGGCACCTGCTGCTAAGCACGACGACCTGAATTCAATAAACATAGTGGAAGGAGAGAACTAAATCTGGCGGCCGTCGTCCTTTGACCTCCACATTTGTCTTGTGGCAATCCCCTGACAACCCATACACAAAATAAATAAAAAGCAAATAAAATAAAATGTTTAAATGAGTCACTGACACATGCAACTATATGGATACACTCAAGGTACAGTTCATGCATATGACATTCTAGAAGGGGCAAGGGTGTAGAAAAAAATAAATCAGACTTTTAGGGCTGGGAGCTTGAGGAATCATTGACATGTGGAAAGAGGAACATTTTAAAGTAGTGTCTTCAATATATTGACAATTACTATGATGCTATGACTGTCAAGATGACAAAAATATTTAAAAGTGGATTTTACTCAGAGTAAAAATGAAGCCGCAAAAATCTGATTTTACTTAAACAGAAACTGTAATGAAATGTGCACATTAGGTCATCCTCAGATGAAACTCTGCATCTGGAGCCCACGTGGCCATGGTAACTAAGGGGCTATATGCTTCTACTGGGACAAGCTGACACCGTGTTTCACAGTCTTGCTTGCCTATGATTGTGTCACTGACAGATCATGAGTGAGTGATGACTTAACATGAATAAGCTGTGAATAACAGGGACAGAATAAGAAGCTAAGACTTTGACTCTGGTCTTGGCAGATGGACATCAGTGATAAACAGCTGGATGAGACAGACCAATGGCATTAAAGCTCTCGTGAGTTGACCCTTCTGAACCCACTTTATCGAGTCATAGAGTGGTGTGTTGTGGAAGCTGATTTCACAGGGTATACCCCAGTTAAGAAAAAACCAAACAAAACACTTCGGTTTGTATTGATGGAACATTGGTGTCATAGTCAGCTTCTTGAGGTACAGGAAAACCCTTCTGGCAAGCGCTCAAAGTTCATGTTAGGTCAGAATGTTGAATGTCACAGTCTATGGAGAATTTCAGGCACTTGGGTGTCTCTTTATGATGCCATAAACACTCAAGTTTCTAGAGAAAGCTTCAAGGTTCCAAGTGTCATACTATTTCTTTCTCTTATCAATCTACAAAATATCTGCTTCCAGTTAAGAGAGCGACAGACATACATGGATATTCTCCACGTGTGGAAGACACAGCAGAAGGCTGGGAGTACTCTGCTGTTTTGAAGCCCACCCACTCATTGACAGACACCTTGGCTGATTCTATTCCTTGATTGCTGAGAAAGTGTCGCAATGAACATTGGTGCAGCCTTTGGGTATATTCCTAGATGTGGTATAGCTGGGTCATATGGTAGTTCTAATTTTTGGCTTAAAAAAAACATGAGAGAATTTTACTCAGCCCTAAAGTAGAAAATATGTGCAACTGGAGATCATCAAATTAAGTGAAATAAATCATGTGCGGGACAAATACTGTGTTCTTTTCACTCCTGTGTGATTCATAGAATTCTTTATAGAGACAGAAAGCATACATATGACACGTCACATATCATATGTACACACATATGAATGAAAGCAGAAGGTAGACTAGGGTAGGGAAACGGGAGAGCAGGGAACTAAAAGAAAGGGACAGTGTGAATTTTCTAGTGCACGGAATACTTGAAAGACTGCGTAGGAAACTTGACACTGTGTACAATGAAGATACACTAATAAAAATATAGAAGCCACTTAGAGGAAATACCCACATGAGGCAGGAAGGGCAATGGAGGCTCCACTGTACTTCCAAACCTCCAGGAAGGAAAAGCCTCCTGCCTACGGGAGGGGCTGTGAGAGGACAGCCCTTTCCCCTAAAGCCATGTGTTTTCAAACATCTCATTAAGGTTACCTTCTGAAAGGACCTTGGCCTTGGTCACATTTATATCAAATACCAGGAAGCTGTCTCAGGCTTTCGAGAGGCGTCTGAGTCAGTTACGAGTCACAGGGCTCTGGGCTGGAAGAAGAGCTTCCTTAGTGTTGAAAGGTGTCTGAGTCACTTAGGAAATGTAGAAAGGATGGCGTCCTGCCAGCACGTGGGTTGTGGAGCATCTGAACAGCTCAAAGTTCATGTTGGCTGTTTGCATTAATCACCATAATTTGACTAACAAGCCCGAAGTGACAGCTTAGCATCAGCCTGGCATGAGGGCCACACACCAGACAAAGGAAAACAAACAGGGAGATCGTTGAGGCAGAAAGCCCCCTTTGCTTCCACTGTAGTTGGGAATTTTCAGAATGTCATTAACAGCACCAAGAACATGAGCAAAAAGAGACAATGAAGGGGAAGCCAGGTACAAGAAAAGCCAAGCCAGTGTCAGGTCTCCTGTCCACATGTGCACTTCTTGCTACCACTGACGTGTGGTTGTGGCTCTATGCCCAGTGCAATCGCACTGTGAACCCAGACTATCTTGGCATCCTTGGCCAGGCAATATTGTTCAGGAACCCCAGAAGACAATCTGTGGTTACAAATATTCAGATTTTTTTGTCATTTTCTTTTTAAAGATACTTAATCCTTTGAACTTAAAACCTGGCTATAAAGACAAAAAATTCAGAACCTCATAAAAACAAGAATAGACATTATTTGCAAGGAAACCGAAGGTAAAAGCTCTGTCTTCTCTGCTTGCCCCTCTCCCACTTTCAAAGCCAAAGAAACACGACTTCATGAAACACTGATTACTTTTTTTTTAAACTTAAGTCAAAGGCTGGGGATGCAGTTCAATGGCTAGAGAGCTTGCCTAGCATGCAGGAGGCCCTGGATTCCCCCTTACAGCATGGTGGTGTAAGCCCCTAATGCCCAGACTCAGGAGGAGGAGGAAGGAGAATCAGAATTTCCAACGTCATCAGGTACATAGTGAGTTTGAGGCCAGCCTAGGCTACATGAGACCCCCCTTCTCAACAAACAAAAGAACAAAAAGAATAACAAAATCTCACATCAAACAATTGGATGCCAAGATGAATTGGGCATGAGTGCCGAAAATGGACACTGGAAAAACATAAGATAGCCTCTTCAACAAATGGTGCTAGGAAAACTGGGTGTTTACACACTGAAGGCTGAGATTAGATGCATGTTTCTCATTCATCACAAAATTCAGTTAAAAATGAAATGAAAACCTGAATACATGCCTGACTTGGAAAGTACTAGAGGAGAACATAAAGGAAACAGTGCATGGAGACAAAGACTAAGTGCCTCAGCATCTACTACGCAACATGAGAAACTGACTGAGATGGTGTCACCTTTAGAAGCCTCGGTGTGGTCAAGGAAACAATTACAGAGTGAAGAAACAGCCTGAAGATGGGAGAAAACTTTTAGGATTAATCACCAAAGGACAAAACAACCCAAGCAATAAATAAGCAAGTGAACAGTTTTTAAAAAATGTACAAGTCACCAATAAATGCATGTATTAGTCAAGGTTTTCTAGAGGGACAAATATGATAGAATGAATATATACACATAAACATACATACACACATACACACACATATGAGATTTAGTAGAGCACACACACACACACACACACACACACACACACACACACACACACACACACACACATACACACTATTAGTGTTGCTTGCAGACTGTGGTCCAGCTAGTCCAGCAGCTGTCTACTGACAGAAAGCCGTGAGTCCAGTAGTTGTCCAGTCCACAAGGCTACACGTCTTGGCTGGTCTTCAGCATATGTTAGAACCCTGAAGAAGCAGCCGCTTATACCAGTGAAGGAATGGCCTTGTCAGCAAGAGTGTGGGCAAGCAGGCAAAGAGCAAAAGTCCTTTCTTCCTTGTTCTCTATATAGACTGGCAGAAGGTGTGGCCTGCATTTAGGGTGGGTCTTCCTTCAACAAATAATTCAGTTTTACTAAAACTCCCTCACAGATGTGCCTAGTAGTTTGGGTATTTAGTTAATTCAAGACTTAGTCAAGTTGACAACAAAGAACAGCAACGGTGATACGTTTTTATCATATTTTATAATAAGCATCCTTATCCACAAAAGAAAGGCAAATCAAAGCCACACGGAGATTCCACCCCATCCCAGTCACAATGGTTACTGTTCAGAAACCACAAAGGCTGATAAGGACACAGGGGGCAGGCACGCTTGTACATCATTGCAGGAAATGCCCAGCCAAGATCAGTACAGTGGTTCCTAAGAACTAAACTAAATTGAACTAGAAGTATAGCTATCTACAGCCCTGGCTACACCACTCCTGGGAATGCGCCTGATGGGAACAAGCCAGTTCAAAGATACCCACACACCTGTGGTCACTGCAGCCCCAGTCACTGCAGAAGAGCTGCTGTCAGTCTGCCTAGGTGTTCACCAGCGATGAATGAGGAAAGCAAATGAGGTCTACATGCACAGCAGAGTACATAAGGTTTAAAGAAGAATGGAATCAGTGCTGTTCATAGGAAAATGGATGGGTTTGGAAATCATCATGCTAGGAAAAATAAGCCGGACTTACAGACAAATATGCAGGGGTGGAGAGATGGCTCAGAACCATCTGGGAAGAGAATGGGGGACAAGCAGAAAGCGAGACAAGAGGAAGACACAAGAGCAGGGGGATGGGGAGGTGTATACAATCAAAGTACATTATAGACAAGGATGACATGGAGGGTAGTGTGGATGAGAATGGCCCCATAGGCTCATATGTATTTGAATGCTTGGTCCCCAGTTGATGGAGCTGTTTGGGAAGGATTAGGAGGTGTAGCCTCATTGGAGGAGCTGTGTCACTGACTCCATGCCATTCCCAGTGTGACTCTCTCTCTGCCTCCTACTTTTAGATAAGGATATATGCTCTCAACTGCTGTTCCAACTGCCTGTTACCAAGTCTTTGCTCTACCATCATAGACTCTAACCCTCTGAAATCGTAAGCGAAAATAAACTCATTTTTATAAGTTATATTGGTCATGATATCTTGCCACAGTAACAGAATAACAACTAAGGCAATATATATGGCATATGTCATTTTATCTGACATGAAAATTTGATGGGGGAAGTCCTTCTGTGTATATGTTTATCTTATTGGTTGATAAATAAAGTACTGTTGGCCAATAGGAAAGCAAGATCGGTGGGACTAGAGTCAAGGAGGATTCTGGGAAATGTAGTAGAGATCCAGGCAGGAAGTGACATAGCAGGCAGACTCATAGATAAGCAGGGACAAACAGGAAGTCACTCTCTTGCTCTTCCTTTTCCTCCTGCTCTCTTCTCTACTGAGCTGCCATGTGATCCTGGGAAGAGGATGCCACCAGAAGGCTTCCTCGATAAGTCTTATAAAATATATAGATTTATGGTAATTAAGACTGAGCTAGCATATAAGAAATCCTAATCATTGGCCAATAGCATTGTACCTAGTATAAATCTCTGTGTGTTATTTGGGGCCCTAATGTAGCAGACAGAACTCAGGCGGCCTGTGGAAAACACTCATGTGGTGGCAGGGCTCAGGCAGCTTTGGCAGAAAGATTTATCCTTACAAAAATTTGTAATAAAATCTATAATTTTGTACAATCAATATATGCCAATAAAAAAGGAAAAACTAAAAATACCACAAAAAAGTGCAGCTACACCTCTTGGGTTTAGTTCATAAATAGTCACTCAACAAATGCCCATGAAATGATGGAATTGTTGGTCCTAAGGTCTTCTGAGGGGCTATGAGATTTATATATTTAATACATGTGTCAGCACATTCATTCTTGGCTTAGAGTGAGCTACTGATCCATGCTTAGGAGCTGTCTCAAGGATGTTTTTCCACACACAATAAGAAGGTGAGCACTGCAGCACAGAGGCTCGTGCTTCCTGGAGATGAACCTCCCTTGCTCCTTGGCACAACCTTCCAGCTGCTTTGGAGGAAGGGTTACTTGACTTGTTAATACAAACGGTCCCCTCAAGAAGTGGTCACACACATAAGACGGAGCACATGATGGCTAACATGAATGCTAGCTTGTTATTTTAGCTGTTAGATTCTAACTTTCTATCCATGGCTGATGTGAAACTTTGTTATCCAAATGCAAGTCTAGAAAATGGATGTTGTTTGCTTTGACTGGTGCTGTCCTAGAAAAAGTGTGGCATTTGTAATCTGAGAGATCAGTGTCTGCTCTGTACCTCTCTCTCGATCGCTCTGTCTCTGCTCTCCCCCTCCCTCCATCCCACCCCCTCCCTCTTCTCCCTCTCCCTGTCCCTCTGATTTAATGAATGCTAATACATCCTGCCCTACAAGAATTTGCAAGCTGTACTGAGAAATAATGCAGCGTTAGTTTTGTAATTTAGTGCACGGAGCACATTTGTGCACAAGCTTTGTAAACTGGGCCCGTGGTCAAAAGGGGCAATTATCACTTTGTTAGTATGCAATGATGTACTAATCTGCGCTGTCCCCCAAAGCAATTGTCTGTTCCATTTTGCTCTCACTTGCACCCCCCCACATTATATACAGCACTCTTCTATAAATAACACACTGCCTGTGCAGTGCCATAAATTGGGTTTGTGTTGATGAAGACATATCAATTAGAAAATGATTTGTTGGCCGGGAGGGTTGTGAGCATGAGTTCCGTCCTTGTATAGTCCTCTCTGTTCGCCCTATCCCTTGGATTTCAGAGGGTGGTCTCTTCCTCTTTGGAGGACTATGGGGAGAGTGTTTAGTTGAAAATGAGACCCCAAACAGGAACAGTGAAACCCAGAGTCACCTCCAGCTAGCTCCCTTAACCTCCGTGGGTAGATGCCACACTCACCACCTTGCTGAGGCAGAATGATCTGTATTCAGACAGGTGACATTGCTCCTTGATTTAAATGGAACATGGGAACCTTGTAGAACGACTGTGCACTCTTTGAACTTGTTAAGTTCTTATGAGTAAGGCACATGGCTGTGTTAAGTTAGTCATGAAAACAGCAATGATGGGGGTTGGCATTGAGTGTCTGACATCCTGAGTTTAGATCCCCAGTGGCTTCGAAGCCAGGAGAAACCTGAGCATGGCCACATGCTCCTATAACCCCACCACTGCAGGGGACACATGAACTTAGTCAGCTTTACCCTCTGCACATATATAATGTGCTTTGATCACACCCCCTCTCCTGTCTCCTGCCCTCCTACTGGACCCCTTCTTCCTAGCCCCTTCCTACTTTCCTGCCTTCCTTTACCCTTGTGGCCCACGGCATTCAATGAGGGTTGCCTGCATGAGGACAGGTAAGGGGATGTTTCTTTGAGGATGACTTAACAGTGGCCAAACCAGTCAGCAATGTGACTACCCTCCCAGCAACTGTTAACGACATAAAGCTCCTCAGAGAGGGTGATGCCTTATCGGTCCCTCCACAACCCGTGATGGATGTGTTGATGGTCTCAGTCCTGACAGCATCATTTTTCAGTCATGTATTTAATCAGCAATCATTGTTGAAAGTGGACTGTGTCCCAAATACTAAGAAAACAAAATGCTTCCCTTGGTAGAAGAAATGAAATACAAAACCGGGGCAAATGTCATCTTGAGTATATTTTATCCACTAAATAATATCCAAACTTGGTTCTTATTTTTTTGTTGTTGTTAAAGAAATGGGTTGCACATCCATGGTAATCCCATGAGGCTGGTGGCCGTGTGATGTGCACATGATGGGCTGTGGAGACAGCTGAGTGAATAAGAGTGCTTGCTCTGTAGGCATGAGGACCTGTGTCTGACCCAGAGCATGCTGTTTGTTAGAAATGGGGCATGGATGCTTATAACCCCAGCATTGGGGTGTAGGGGAAATGTTAGCTATGCCCTCTTGGGTGCTGGCACAAGTGATGCAGGCCATGCACACTAGGGCGTGGTCAGAATGATGTACCCAGACCTTAAATATGAGGGTTGCATGCAAGCAGCTCTCTCTGTTCCTGGTTATAGAAGAGTACTCACAGGAATGTCCTTCTGTGTATATATTTGTCTTATTGGTTGATAAAGTACTTCCTCCTGCTCTCTGCTCTGGAGCTGCCATGTGATCCTGGCAAGAGAAGATGCCAGCAGCTGGTGTCTGATAAGATAAGTCTTTATGGTTGATACTTAAGACTGAGCTAGGAGGAAGAGAAAAGGGGATGACTTCCTTCTTGTCCTTGCTTATATATGAGTCTGCCTGCTATGTCACTTCCTGCCTGTATCATAAGACTTCCTTTTACTACATTTTCCAGAATCCTCAACTCTATTCCCACCTATCTTGCTTTCCTATTGGCCAACAGTACTTTATTTATCAACCAATAAGACAAACATATAAACAGAAGCACTTCTCCCATCATTGGGGGTGCAGATGGGTGGATCCCAGTAACTTGGCTGGCCTCCCTGAAACAGCCCAAGACCCAATCTCAAGTTAGTAACTCAGAAAATGATGGACAACGACATCCGAGGGCCTGCTCTGGTCTCCACAGGAGTGCACAGGCAAGCGCCACCCATGTAACATGCATATCCGTCTACATTTTTGTCACTGTTCACCCTACACTAAAAGGGAGAGGAGGACAAAGACATTCTGATGTGGACTGGGGAGATAGACCAGTTGGTAATGTGAACATGAGGATACTCAGTTATTCTAGGAATCGAAAATCTGGTAATACAAACTTGTAAAAAAAAAAAAAAGTCGGGGATCCAAAATTGGGTATTTAGGCAGGCATCTGCCATTCTTCAATATGCCTTTGTGCAGCAAGGCTGAATATCTAACTCTTCCCCAGAATGCACACACCAACCAATCAACATTCCCTACCACGCCCTCTCTTTCATTGTTTTCTGGATTCCGTTGCAATCCTCACTCGAATACATCCTTTCTTCCTAACTCCTGCTCTCCTTCTATGGCCTCTTCAGTTGTGGAAAGGACTCCCGTCCCTCTCCCCAGTCTAAGCTTTGCTGTTTTATTCAGCTGTAGAGACTGAGTATCTTGGTGTCTCTCATTGTTTAAAACAACAACAATAACAACAACAACATGCTTGGGGCTGGAGAGACGGCTCAATGGTTAAGATCACATACCACTCTCGCATAGGACCAGAGTTTAGTTCCTAGATCCTAAGCCTCGTGGGTCACACCACTGTAACTCTAGCTCCAGGGGCTCTGATGCCCCGCCTCATTTGGTCTTGATGAGCACCTTCACCAGTGTGTACACTCCCCACCATCACATACACATACATGTAATTTTCTTAAAGAAAAGACAAACAAACAAACAAACAAACCCAGCTACAGGATGCTTATCAACTGCTTGAAGCATAGTACAAAATTCACAATGTGTTTTCAACCCTTCATTGACATTATACATACAAATGATTTTATGTCTCTGTAAAACCTGGGATCCACAAATATGAGAATGCACACCACACTCATCTTTCTGAGTTATTTCACCTTTAGATGATCTCTAATTTTATCTGTTTTCACACCATAATTTTATTTTTCTTTGTGACTGACCTAGTTTTACTTTTGGTATGTGTATGACAGGTTTCATGATGTAATCTAAGCTGACCTCAAATGTAATTATCCTGCGTCAGTCTCCCAAATGCCAGAATTAAAATTAAAAAAAATTATGTTTTCCTGCAGTGGCAGCACATGCCTTTAATCACAGCACTTGGGAGGCAGGGGCAGGTGGATCTCTATGAATTCGAGGCCATCTTGGTCTACATAGTGAGCTCTAGGACAACCAGAGCTACACTGAGAAACCCTGTTTTAAAAAAACAAAACAAAACAGGACAAAATTACTTTTAATGACATATATGTGTATCTACATCTAGTGTCTACAGAAGCCAGAAAAGGGGGTCGGAGCCCCTGAAGTTCAATTGCGAGTCCAGTGATGCGGGTGCTGGGAACCAAACTCAGCAGCTAGTGCTCTAACCACTGGGCCCTCTCTCCATCTCCCATATGGAAACCAGACACGCTTTTTATCTCTATGTACTAGGAATAACTTAAATTCATTTAAATGAATAAAAAAATAATAACTCATGGCTTCATAAGGTATCTGATACAGTCATCAGTCTACCATAATTTACCTACAGTTTCCACTCCAATTCTAATTGGTTTTTCTGAAACACAATGAGTTAATTTTGGTTTCAGCCTGACCTCCCACCCAGCCTCTCAGTCTGGGCTCACACTCTACACTTAAACGGTAACATTTTATGAACACATAAGATGCTTTCAGAAACGCTAAGACTCAGATAATTCACACCAGTGACAAGGGGGCCCAGTACAGATTAGCACATTTCTTGGGAGAGAGGATTAATTGAAAAAAAAAAAAGATGTTAGTGTACTGAATTACCCTGTGAGCTGTGTCCAGAGAGACGCCTGAGGTTGACAAGGGTGGCTCAGCAGATACGTGACGTCTTCAATGAGCATAATGGCAGCTGGCCCTCCAGGAGACCTCATTACAGCTCTTGGCTAAGAACTATGGGTGGAGAAGTGGGGTGCGACTGCTGGGTTTTCTGTGAGAAGGATTGAATTTGTGGGTTATTAAGGAGGTGAGAAGCAGTGAATACATGGGGTTAGGCTGTACAGCACTTTTCAAAAATTCATTCTGTCTTTACTGTTTACATTGCTACAGACTGTCTTTCTCAGAGTCAACTAAAGTCCAGGGAGTATTTTTTTTTTTTTTTTTAACATGGTTACTGTTTGCTTGGTTTGGTACGATTTTTTTTTTTTTTTTTTTTTTTGGTGGGGAGGAGCTACCCATTTGCTATTGTTACAGCAACCATATCATTTAAGGGAGAGGAATCGAGATGGAAAAGAGAAATAACAGAATACTAAGAACAAGCTTTGGCCATCACCTTCCCCAGCTGTTGCAACTCTTAACAGGCCCACGAGGGGACAGACACCTTTCTGACCTGAGGAGAAAGGAGGTCAATGTTGTTTCTACTTGCATGGGTTAGACCAGACCCATACTATAAAGAAACTAACTTTCCCTTCCCTTCCCCTCCTCAACTACTACTTAAAGAAAATCCGCTATATTCTGTTTTCTCTGTCATTCTTTAACATTGGTTTAGCATCTGAGAGGCACCAGGCTTAATGCTCTGGCCAATTTACAGAGATCTGGAAGGAGCACACCAGCAGGATGAGACCCAAGGGGGAAATGATGCTGTTGTGACGTCAGCATCTCATCAATTTAACATCACGCAGGTTTATTTATCTCTCACTCTCTACTTTCTGATGTGGAAATAGGTCCCTTTCATAGTTCTCTCATAGCCAAGGGCTACAGGGACTTCTGTCATAGTTTCTTTGTCCAATGGATGAAAATAGAGACAAGCATTGTCTTAGTTTGGGTTATGATTGTTATGATGAAACACCATGACCAAAAAGCAAGTTGGGAAGGAAAAAGGTTTATTTGGCTTATACTTCCAGGTCACTGTTTGTCTTAGTTAGGTTTCTACTGCTGTGAAGAGACACCATGACCCCGGCAACTCTTACAAAGGAAAACATTTAATTGAGGTTACAGTTCAGAGGTTTAGTCCATTGTCATCATGGTGGGAGGCATGGCAGGACACAGGCAGACATGGTGCTGGAGAGGTAGCCAAGAGTTTTATATCTGGATTGGCAGACAGCATGAAGAGAGAGTGACAATGGGTCTTGGCTTGCACACCTGAAACCTCAAAGCCCACCCCCAGTGACACACTTCTTCCATCAAGGTCACACCTGCTTCAACAATATCATGCCTCTTAATAGTGCCACTCGCTATGACCCTATAGGGGGGCATTTTCATTCAAACCACCACACTGTTCACTGAAGGAAGTCAGGACAGGAACTCAAACAGGGCAGGTACCTGGAGGCAGGAGCTGATGCAGAGGCCATGGAGGGGTGCTGCTTACTGGCTTGCTCCTCATGGCTTTCTCAGTCTGCTTTCTAATAGAATCCAGGGCCACCAGCCCAGGGACGATGTCCTGACCTACAATGTACTGGGCCCTACCCAGTCAGTCACTAATTAAGAAAATGCCCTACAGGCTTGCCTACAGCCCAATCTTATGAGACATTTTCTTAACTGAGGCTCCCTCCTCTCAGAGGACTTCAGCTTGGGTCAAGTTGACATAAAACTATGGAACGCAAGCATCACGTTCGGGTCTCCTTGAACCAAGATGGAGCGTGGATGTCTATTGCATCCTCACAGCTCAGTAACTTGGACAGACAGGGTGGTGAGATCTGAGGAGGTAGCTGAGTTCCTCCCGAGTCTAAAAAGTATTGGCTTTGGGAAGAGCTGTCCAGGCTGTGTTACATGTGACTTCCAGTGGGAATCTTCCATTGCATGGCTCAACATTCTGATCATAGTCAGCACTATGAAAGCTCCCAAGCCATCAGGAGGTAGGGATAGAAATGTTAACTTGTTTGAAACAAACTGCTGAGAAACACTTTGTCTTATTGTTTTAATAACTAAGCAAACTATTTTAACCCTATCCATTTCTAGGGTCCACTCTGAAATGTAGATTTCATTGTTAGCATGCCGCCAAGTACAAAACTAGCGTGATTGGACCTCAGACTCACTGGACTTCATTCCCCCGTAAGGGAGCCTCATGCTAATCACGTCACGATGTCCACGGAAGTGACGTGCTTGCTGTGTATCAGCCCACTCAGCAGCAGCTCAGTCACGCCAACCGGTCCTGTGCTTTCTCCAGATGAGACTGTGTTGTAGCATGTGCCTCCTGGTGATTGATACCTTCTGCCCAGCTGTTTATCTTCATTGTTAGTCAGTAGGACGACAATCTGGCCAGGTAGAAAGGACCAAGCTTGATCATCCATGACTCTTTCATGGAGGAATTTTACACTAAAACAAACCAAAACAACACCAGCAACAAAAAGACACACGGCAGCTTTTAACCCATAAAAGGTCTCCAGCTCCAACTAAAGCCACCAGAATGGATAGGAAGACAAATATGGTGGCTGGTGAGATGACTGGGCAGAGAATTGCTGCCACCAAGCCTAAAGACAATCCCCGAGACCCACATAACAAAAGGAGAAGACCAGTTCCTGCAAGTTGTCCTTGACTCTCACATGTACACTGTGTTCCTCACAAAACCCCCACTCTTCATAGCCCTGTAAAAATTTTGAAAACTGAACAAAGGGGCTGGAGAGTTTAAAGTGTGTACTGAACCTGCAGAGGGTCCTGGGACCCTGTGGGACTGCTCAGGAGTTAAGCCACCTTAACTCCAGCACCAAGTAATCTCTGGCCTTAGTTAGCATGACCATTTACAAGGGACATGCACTACACACACACACACTCACACACACACACACACACACACACACACACACACACACACACACACACACACGTTAAACTACAAAGTAAACAAAAACCCCCTCAACTTGTTATGAGTGGAGTGTGCAGACCTCTCATAGGCGAAAGGAGTGCTGAATTATTTAACCACTTTGGAAAAGTGTGCTGCACTTCTTTAAAAAGTTAAATACATCTACCCCTCAACTGAAGACTAGACTTACAGTATTATCCAAGAGAAGAGGAAACCCCCTCAGGCACACATTCACAGTCTCCTCTACTAAATGTACAAAGATGCCCCAACATTTTGGTCTCAAGAATCTTTTATATTCTTTAGTTAAAAATGACATTATTTATTTTTCTGTGTATGTGTATGAAGGTCAAAGGACAACTCATGGGAGTCACTTTTCCCCTTCAACCATGTAGGTCTCCAGTGTTGATCTTGGGTTGTCAGGCTCAGCAACAAGGGCCTTTATTCACTGACCACCTCACCAGCTTTATAATTCTTAATAGCCAGTGAGGATTCTTTTTTTTTTTTTTTTTTTTTTCCCCCCCGAGACAGGGTTTCTCTGTGGCCTTGGAGGCTGTCCTGGCACTCGCTCTGGAGACCAGGCTGGACTCGAACTCACAGAGATCCGCCTGCCTCTGTCCCCCCCCCCAGTGCCGCCACCGCCAGGCACAAGTGAGGGTTCTTAAAGGGATTTGTTTATGTAAGTTATATTTATTAGCATTCTTTAAATTAGAAATTAAAACTGAATTTGAAGGTATCTATTCATTAAAAATAGAGACAATGAATTCAATTTTAGTTAATACTGATCATCTCAATGACTTTTATAATGAAAATCATTTCTAAAATAAGAGAAATCCATGTGGAATTTTAAATTTTTTTGTAACCCTCTTTCATGGGATATGGGATATGGCATTTTACAGCGTGAGAGAGCGTGGAGAAATACTCCAGAAGCGGCATTGCTGCATGAACACAGAAAGCCTAAAAAATGTAGCACCACAATTATAGATTCCAAGTTTAGAGTAATCTGCTCCTGGAAGAAGGAAGTGGATGAAGGGGAGAGAGTACACAGAGTCTCCCTGTATTATAACCCTTTAGATAAAGGCTCTGCAGCACCTGTCCCCAGTCCTGCCCACACAGAAAGCAAAACTGAATTTAAAAGCACTTCAAAGCAAGCATGACAAAATGTTACAGCAAATCAGGGACAGGTCCTGGCTCTCTTGCCTTTACTGTGTTAAAAATCTGACACACAAAAAGCTTTTGACAGGGAATTACGCCATATTTCTACAAGTATGTTAAAGCTTTTTCATAGTTTTGCTGTTTTGAAGACTTTTCTGAAAGTCTTAAACACAACATGAATAATTTGTACTTAATTATTTACATCTTTTTTCATTTAATTTTTCCCTAAATTTGTCATATTTCTATATTTTAAGAGGATCTCAGAAAGGGAAAAGGGATATCTATTTACTATGGTAGAATATTATTTTAAGGCATGTGACTTTTGTTTATGCTGCATTTGTTTAACTCTGTGAAGCTGTGTTACTGTACTTGTCTAAAACACCTGATGG
Source organism: Cricetulus griseus (assembly GCF_003668045.3). Taxonomy (NCBI): domain Eukaryota; kingdom Metazoa; phylum Chordata; class Mammalia; order Rodentia; family Cricetidae; genus Cricetulus; species Cricetulus griseus. Next base: position 225,326,857 of record NC_048597.1, on the reverse strand, counting down.
TCTAATAAAGAGCTGAACAGCCAATAGCAAGGCAGGAACAAGGATAGGCAGAAAGGAGAAACCAGGGAAGGGAAGCAGCAAGAGAACAAGGAGAGCAGGACTTCAGGGGCCACCCAGCCACCCAGCCACCCAGCCAGGCACAGAGTCAGAAGAAAAGAAAGATGTACAGGAATAGAAAAGGAAAAGCACAGAGGCAAAAGATAGATGGGTTAATTTAAGTTATCCTCTTCTAGATTGCTCTTTGTCGGGCGGTGGTGGCACTGGCCTTTAATCCCAGCACTCGGGAAGCAGAGGCAGGCAGATCTCTGTGAGTTTGAGACCAGCCTGGTCTACAAGCGCCAGTTCCAGGACAGACTCCAAAGCCACAGAGAAACCCTGACTGGAAATCCACCCCCCCAAAAAAGAAAAGAAAAGCTGACTAGCATCAAGCCAAACTAAGGCTGGGCATTCATAAGTAACAATAAGACTCCGTGTGTGATTTATCTGGGAGTTGGGTGGTGGGCCCCCCAAAAGCAAATAGAGTCAAAAACATTTAACACTACAATTTACAAGTTTACATCCACTGGTATTCCCAAAGATTTAAGGAGAAAGACCACCAATCCAAGTCATCATGACTAAATTAACTACAGCAAGCTTCTTTATTCCTGGGCACAGGCTGCCTCCCCTAAGGTGGGGTTCAAGAGGTCAGCAACGGATGTGCAGCTCAGGAGTAGAGGGTCTCCACCAATGGGGATTTGGGAGGCGAATAGGCAGGGCTACAGAAGCAGGTCATAAGCATAACAAGTTGATCAGAATGACCTTTCGAGACAAAGACAGGATGGCCATTCCTGGGACAGGCGGTAAGAGCCATTTGTAGTTAAGGTTACAGACGGGGCACAGCCTAGTCCTTGAGAAACGGAGATCTAATCCTGCACAGGAATGAACTTAGTTTGCTTTTAATGTAAGTTCACTTTGAAGCCTAAGATGGAGGCAGGCTGGTTCATCAGCACTTAATGAAGACACACTGAGTGCTGAAGGAAGTAGGAGGGAGGCACAGAAAAGAATGACAAGAGGGGGGGAGAAAGGGGAGGGGAGGGAGGGACAGAAAGAAGGAAGGAAAGAGAGAGAAGAGGGAGGGGAGAAGGAGAAAAGGGAGAAAGAGGTGAGGGGATGGAGGGAAGAGAAAAAAAGGGGAAAAAAGGAGGAAGAAGGGAGAGAGACAGGAGGAAGTAGGGAGGGAAGGAGGAAGGGGTAAGAGATAGGAGGTTTCACAGCTTCAACAACCCAACAGGAGAACCATTTCCTCTTGGGTCTGTGTTGAGTAGGAATCCAGCACGCACTCACCTGGGTTCCAGTACAGGGTGACATGAATGAGGATGTTTGTGGAGTAAGGTGAATCTCTACCTATCAGTGAGGGTTATGTAAGACTATCCTTCAAGCCAAACATCTGGAGCAGATCTGCTGTGCTTGCCGATTGCTTGCATCCCTTCACTCGGGGCAGGGAGGTCATGAGACCCTCACCTTGGTATGCAGCCACTCCCTACCATTGTTGTAATGCTGCCCTAACTGCACATGGCCTCAGGGAGGGGCTGGTAGAAGACTAGGGGAGGGCGCCCCACCCATGCAGCGACGGGGACAGCCTCTCCCAGGCCTGTAAAGACCCACCCTCTCTTGTAGCTAACCCCTGGGCTCAGCTCTGCAAGCGTAGTTTCATTGGTTCCCCAGAGTGAACTATGGTGGAATTGCACCTTGATTTGTCACTGGGACCTTAGCAGGAAGGGCAGATGTTGTTTATATTTTCCCCAGGGAAGGGGTTTTAGCAACAGGGACCTTCATGGGTTCTAGGGCACACACACCATGGTTCAGGACTGATTCCTCAATATCACAGACTATGGATACTTAGGATAATTCCTGCTCCTAGTTCCCCATGTCCCTCAGCACCCCTCTGTTTCTTGAGTACCCGAGGCCTAGGCTTCTGAGATCATCAGCCTCAAGTCACAAAGTCAGGTGTCCAGTTATCTGACAAGAAAAATCTTAGATGCCATCATAGTTGAGGAAGGGGGAGAGGGAGAGATGGGTATAGATACGTCCAATAACCTTCCCCACAGGCTGAGGTTCCACCCATCCTTACCAGGATGCTAGTGAGATTTAAAATGTTTTTAGTCTTATGTATGTGCATATGGTGTGTGTGTGTGTGTGTGTGTGTGTGTGTGTGTGTATGATGTCTGTGTATGTTGTGTATGTATTGGCGTGTGTATGAGGTATGTATAATGCATGTCTGTATGATGGGTGTGTTTGGTGTGTGTGCTCAGCTTATACATGGTACAGTGTGTAAAGGTCAGAGGAGCTGGCTCTCTCCTTCAACTGTGGGTTTGGACTCACTCAGCTCATGAGGGTTGTGCAGCAAGACTGAGCCATCTGAGCAGCCTCAGTGAGACTTTCCAGAGAATTTTGGGTGTCTCTGCTTTATCCGTAATGTGATCACAGCTGCAAAATTGGCCCTGTGTGTCAGACCAGTCTCTGCTGAGGCTTAGGGCAACCTAACTCTTCCAGTATCACTCTTAGCTGCCAGCTCACAGTGGGAAGATGGTGGCATTGATCACCTTTTTGCTGACAGAAGCAACTTAAGGAAGTTTTATTTTGTTTCAGGCTTTGAGGAGCTTCAGTCCATTGTTGTGGGGAGGGTCTTCGGCCCATCATTGATAGGCACGGGGGGGGGGGTGACAGCCTGAGGTAGCTGCCTGCTGTATGGTACCAACCAGGGAGCAGAGGAGTCAAGCCCAAGTCAATAAGCCCCTCTCTATTGCCCTATGGTCCCACATCTCGCAATGAAGGACCCTGTCCAGAAGCCTCCCTGAACAGCTCCATCTGCTGGGAAAAAGACAGTGTTTACACTGGAGTCCCTGCAGGACATTTCACTCCAACCCATTTAACAATGGCTACCATTTCAAGTTGCTGAGTTGATTTGCTCTGCAGCAATGTGTGACCAGAACATACACGAAGGCAGATGTTTGGCATGAACACAGAGACTCTCAGACCCAAACAATGACTTATTTCCAGGCTATGATCCTGTCATTTTGGCATCTGCATCTGCCTACACCCTGCCGTCAACTTTCTACGCTAAAATGAAGACTTTAAGATTATGCCTCAGGAGCTGCAGGTTACTGGTAACTCTGGAATTTAAGAAAGATCCACTAACCGACCCTACACCCATGACTTCTGGGTAACAAAAATTGGACTCGATGGGTTATTTAAAAAAAAAAAAAAAAGACGAATTTAGGAGGGGTGAGAGTGGAAGGCGGTCCTGGAGGAGTCAGAGGATGGAGGGACGTGACTATGATCAGAATGCACTGTATGCCTGTATCAACTAATTCTTACTTTAGAAACAGAAAGACCCATAAAAACTTGAAACCCGAAAGTAGACAGCTGTCCTTCAATTTGTATGACCTAAAACATGGCTACTACTCAAAGGGAATGTGTTTGTTTCATTTCCCCAAAGCATGGGGCTTTCTGAATCAGATCTTGGACTCAGAAAAGTGTCTAGAAGAATAAAATAAAACATGCTCACTCGGGCTCATGAAGTCACCCTCATAATAAGAGCCCCTCTGACTTTCCTTTTTTCATCGGGAAGCAGCACCTGCCGTTAGCTGTGGTAGCTCCTCTTTTCATATTGTCTGACAGGAGCAGTTGGACCAGGCTGGAGCCAGTGCAACTGAGAGGCAGGCTCCCTGCTTCTACAAAGCTGTATTTAATAAGATGAGAACAGCATGCCAAGATGGGGCAGCTCCCTTGCTAACACTTATCCTGACACCAGCCCCTCAGCGGGCCTATTGCTGTGGTAATCTGGGCGAGCTGGACAGAGCTTCCTGCTTACAAGTTCAATATAATGGCTCAGCAGGGGGAGGGCTGGCAGGAAAGCTTGGAAAGTTAAAGCCTATTATACTATGCATGAGGAAAAATGAGTCACTAAATATTACACCCGGAGCAAGACTTGAACCCGCCAAAGGCAGTGGCAGCACACGCTAAGCCTGGTCCATAATGGTGTATTCATTATTCTGCCTGTCGAGGGTAATGTGGATTTAAATGTCTTTAACCCTAATGGTAATGTGTATGCAAATTTCTCCTTAAGCCCCCCCCCCCCCTTACGCTTCAGTATTCTCGTGCTCCACTCAAATCTAATGGACACCAGTGACTAGATACTACATATGTCAAAGCAAACGATGCCTTTCTAAGCTGCCTTTAATAGTGGGAAGCCAGCAAGAAATCACTTGGTAGCATGCTGGGGTCTTTGCTGCCGTTTTGTGGGTCTTGTAGGTGTTGGATTTAAACCCATAGAAGAGATCGCATGCAAAGGATCCCTGAGTTCAGTCTTGGCTGAGATTTAGGCTTAGTTATGCTGACTGTCAACTCCTCCCTAACAAGACCTCAATGCAGGTTAGCTCTGACACATTCTCCGATTTTGGCTGGCCCAGTCCATCTGCTTGACTTAGGACAGACTGGCCTGACACTTCTCATCAAGCAGCACCCCAGAGCCAAGCCATGGCTCCCACCAACTGAAAGACCATCCTATGGGATCCTGAACCTTCATCTGCACTAGGACTGAGAATTTCCAAAAGAATAACGACAGAGCTAAGATTTGGGGTTTCTTCTGCTCCCCCCAGTGCTAGCCAACACTGCCTGATCACAGTAAAAGACAGCGGAACCATCAGGTGTCACCTCAGTGACAACAGTCACCAATCTCTAAGCTCTTCTGGTTAGGTTCCTGGTAGATATTTTATAGCCATCACTCATGATCCTGTGTGTGTGTGTGTGTGTGTGTGTGTGTGTGTGTGTGTGTGTGTATGTACCTGTTCATGGGTGTGCATAAGTGTTGATATACAGGTATTCATATGGATTTGGGAGCCAGATGTTGATATTGACTTGTTTAGTTATTCTCCACCTTTGTTTTTTTTTGGGGGGGGGGAGGGGTGTTTCGAGACAAGGTTTCTCTGTGGCTTTGGAGGCTGTCTTGGAACTAGCTCTTGTAGACCAGGCTGGTCTCGAACTCACAGAGATCATCCTACCTCTGCCTCCCGAGTGCTGGGATTAAAGGCATGTACTACTACCGCCAGGCTTCTCCACCTTAGTTTTTGAGACAGTCTCTTATGGAATATACACTGTTTTGGCCAAGAAGGTCCCAGGATCTTCTCTCTGTCTTCCTAGTCCTGGGGTTACTGAAAGTACAGCATACGGAACCCGACTTTTTTCATGTGGGTGCTGAGGAGCTGAATTCAGGTAGCAAGCATTTTACTGAGGAGGCCAAAAGAGACTGTTGAATCCCCTAGAACTGTATTTACAGGTGGTTGTGAGCTGCCTGACATGGGTGCTTGAAGACCTTGAACCCGTGTTCTCTGGGTATCGGGAAGTGCTCTTAACTGCTGAGCCAACTCTCCAGCCCCTTGGGTGGTAAGTAGGCTGTTACCAGACTGCCCTTACCCCCATGAGCAATTTGTCTTTATTTATAGCCGATCAAGTTGGTTTGATGATTTTCCAGTGGAGAAGTGTCCTAAAGTATTACGCTTTCATATCTACATGCCTTATGGTTACTACAATCTCTGGATGTGTCACGTCTCTCAGAGGCGTGAAGGTTTAAGGGTTCCATTCCTTTGGGAACACCTGTGCTTAGTGCCAATAGAGACTCCAGAGGGCCTTCTCGGGTTCTTGCAGACACTGCCTTGGATGGCTTATCAGGTCAGAGGCAGGACCTGAAGAGCAATCAGGGCCAAGATGGCCAGGTGGCGCCTCCTGCTGGCTCGCTGCTAAAAACTGGTGGCTCTGGCCTATTGAGCATGTCTATGAGGTTCTCACACATTGCAGACTCTGACCCAAGGCAAGTGCCAGGCCACCTCTGTCTCTGAATTCCGTGTATACAAACAGAAAGAGTAGGAAGGTCTACACACTCCACCCCACCCCATGGCTTCCCTCACTATCCCCAGCTCCCCGTCTCCAAAGGACAGATCCCCACTCTTACTCCATGAGGACAGGGTGACAAGGTGAACACAGGACTCTTCTCTAAGTGTTTAGGGGGACCCCCTAGTACCATCTGAATACCCTTTTCTTGTTTGTCAGTATGTGCATTTTGTATGTGCAAGAGTATATATGTGTGCAGGTGTCTGTGTGTGTCTGTGTGTGTGTGTCTGTGTGTGATCTAGAGGATGATGTCAGCTGTCATTTATTTTTTGATTCAGGGTCTCTCACTGACCTGGAACTCCAGAAGGTCATACTAGTTGGCCAGTGAGCCCCAGCGATCTTTCTGCTCCCATTTCCCCAGTGCTGGGATCTCAATGACACAGTGTCATGCCTGGCTTTTTACATCTTGGTCTAGAGAAATCATTACAAACTCGCCTTCACAAAGATGTTCATATCTCTTAGGTAAAACTATAGTGACCAGATCATTGGCTCATACAGTAAGTGCATGTCTATGTTTATAAGAAATAGCCAAATATTTTCCAATGTTCCTGCATTGTTTTACAGTGCAACCAACAATGAATGAGGGCCTCTAACTCAGGCCTTCCTGTGTAGAAGCAAGTACTTGAGTGGGGGAGCCATGTCCTAGCTCACATCTGAATACCTTTTCCTTCCTCTCCCTTCTACCACAGAACTAACAGTGAGGAGAATGTAAATAGTGAACTCTCAGCTTCTTTCTCCATATTCTCACCTCTCTTCTCCCAGAAGTATGTTCCCCTCCTCCTTCTGAATGGCCCTATAGCTCAAGTTCTTGTTGCAGCTGGATTCTCCAATCTGGGTTCTTTGGAGCAGACAAGGATTCAAGCAGTAGCAGGTGTGGGGGAGTGGCAGGGCCCAGCAAAGTGGGAGGGAGGGACTGAAGGAGAGGTGAAATGACATTCTGCAGATCAGTCACCACACTGGGCAGTTGGATCTATGATCCCATGGAGAGGCTCTGGGTGACAGTGTGGAAGCCCAAGCCTGTACTCACACCATCTGAGGGGTAAGGAAGAAATAGCATTATGCTGATTCCTGTTGCTTATTAACTAGTTGAGGGCCACTCAAGATGGCGCAATGGAACTCTTCTTTGTCTTGGTGAAGAAATACATATGATAATTAAGTGTAAGAAACAAACATTCAGCCTTGTATATCATTAAGCAGTTGTATATCTACTTAATGAGATATCATTGATATCAGATAGAATAGTGACATTGTAAAAGGCTGACTACCACACCCAGTACCAGCAAGGGTGTAGACAAAAGAAGCCCTTATTCATTGCTGGTTGCACTGTAAAACAATGCAGGAACATTGGAAAATATTTGGCTATTTCTTATAAACATAGACATGCACTTACTGTATGAGCCAATGATCTGGTCACTATAGTTTTACCTAAGAGATTTGAACATATTTGCGAAGGTGAGTTTGTAATGATTTCACTAGAACCAAGATAAATGACAAATGGGTGTTTAATGGGGAACAATTGCACACACACACAAATACAAAGAACTGCTGGAGTGCTTCTCTGCCCTTCCTACCGGATCTGCTGACCCACCAGAAAGACCGGGCCAAGTAAGGCCAGGCCTCAAGCTTTCCTCTTTCTGCTTCCATCTGCCTGAGGCCACGCCCAAGGGGGGTGAGACCACTGTTACAAGTTCACTGTAAGACTGCTACATATTTGTCCACATAAAACTCAGATAGCTATTACAGCATTAAAACCTAGAAACAAATAAGATGTCCTCCAGGAGGACAGTGGATAAAGAAACTATGGTCCAGCCATAGATTGGAGCACTACTCCGGAGGGAGGACACAGGTTACCAAGCCATGAAGAACTATGCTGACAGTGACAGCATCAGTGAGCGACAGCGGTAGTTATGGGGAGAGACAGAGAGGAAGAACACATAGGATTCTTAGGAAAAAAGGCTATTCTTTGTGCTGTTATGTGAATATGATGTATACACACCAGTATACACTTCTTATCATTTGTAGGGCATGCGATCTAAAGAATGAACCACTGTAGAAAAGTGGACTCTCATGTTTATGATTCCGAAAAACAGGCTCGTGGGGTGCTGTTCACCCCACAAAAAACAGGTGCTGTTCCGAGACACCAACGTGGATGGCCCAGGCAGCATGGGCACAGACATCAGGTATCAAATCACTTACTGCTCCATTTCATCTTGAACTCACAATTTCTCTGAAAAATAAAACTCTTTTTTCTCTTTTTTTTTTTTCAAGACAGGGTTTCTCTGCGTAGCTCTGGCTGTCCTGGAATTCACTCTGTAGACCAGGCTGGCACTGAGCTCAGATTCAGAGATCCACCTGCCTCTGCATCCCAGGTGCTGGGATTAAAGGTGTGTGCCACAATTGCCAGGCCAAAGAACAGACAGACAAACAAAAAAAACCCAACACCCCACAACACCCCCCAAAAATCAAACTTAAAAATGACATTTATTGATAGATGATTGTGTGTGTGTGGTGAATATGTACCATGGCACGTGTGTAGTCAGAGAGCATCTGGGGGAGTCCGTTCTTTCCTTTTACCCTGTTGGTCTCAGAGATCAACTCAGTTTATCAGGCTTAGCAGCATGTACTACTGAGTCAGCTTTCTGGCCTAAAATTCATTTAAAATAACAGCCAAAGGAACAAAGCCCATAGAACTAAAATGTCAAATTGCTATCTATAAGTTGTTTCAATAATTGATACACATATACATTAAAATAAACAAATAAGTAAGTTCTTTACATGATAGAAACTGAAAACTTTCTTCCTTTTCTTTTTTCTTTTTTGTCAGTCTCAAGTTGCCCTCAGCTCTGGCCTTGAGCTGGCTATGCAGCTGAAGATGGCCTTGAACTTCAACACTGATGATCCTGCTTTTATTTCCAAGTGCTGGGATTGCAGCACAGTGTTCAGTTTATAGGATGCTAAGGACCAAACCTGCCCCCGCCCAGCACGTTCGACAGCACTCTAACCCCTGAGCCAGCTCCCCAGCTCCAACTCTGTATTTTAAACAAGATTCCTCTAGAGAATCCCTGTGCCTATTAGGGTCTAAGAAACCCTGAAGCATGGAGTCCACGCCACAGGTGTTTCCGGGTCTTTCTATGATGCTTTGCACCTCTTTCCTAAGACGTGGATTTCGTTCAAAATGCAGAATTCGCTACCTGAAACTTCTTCCCACAGACAAAGGCCCCTCCACACTAGCCCCTTCCATCTTCCCAGACTCAGTTTCTACTGCCAGACACAGTCTTCCTCACACCTCTTTATTAATGCCAAAGCTTCATAGTCAGATTCACGTGACCACAGGAGAAAGGATCAATGTCTTAGTGGGATTCGGAAAAACGAACTTCTTAAAAAAAAATGTTAGCACCTGGTTTCTCCCTGAATTACCCTCACAGGCAGATGTGCTAGCGAAGTATTAAAATAGGCTCCTTCTCCACGACGGGCTGCAGAGTGAAAAGTGACATGGAAGGGATGCCTAATGATTTGGAAAAAGAAAAAGATCCAACTGCATTAGTGGAGAATCATGAGGCGTCTATGACCAGAGAAGCCTGAAATGTGCTAATTGAATGCCCTTGGATGCCATTATCAGTGGAGCCCCCGCAGCCCGAAGCACAAGCACATCTGAGCAGAAACCTGAGCTAATAGCCCAGAGAGCAGGCCTAAGTAGGGCTCAGAAGTGTGCAAGTCAGCAGGGGAGGGCCGGATGCATGTGGTTCATGAGGCAACCTCCACAAACAAGAGTGGGAATCGCCTCAGGGTGAGTATGCCATTGTGTGTTCAAAATCCAGAGGGGAGACAAGCTTCCATGTCAGAGGGAATGAGGGAGGGAGGTGACTCAGTCAGTGATGGGAAGGAGGTGGCCAGTCAGTCAAACGCTTGCCCAACGATCCAGAGCTGGATCCCAGAATGCATGAAATCCCAGCAGTGAGGAGCCAGAGACAGGTGGATCCCAGAATGCATGAAATCCCAGCAGTGAGGAGGCAGAGACAGGTGGATCCCAGAATGCATGAAATCCCAGCAGTGAGGAGGCAGAGACAGGTGGATCCCTGGGGCTCACTCACCAGTTAGCCAGCTGAATTGAAGCTACACACGTCAAAGAGAGAGACCTTGTCTCAAAAATCAATGTAGAATGTGACTGAACAAGAAACCAGAGGTTGACCTCCAGCCTCCACACACATGCACACAATCCATCTTAGAGGGAACAATAACATCCGTGGAAGAATTATGTCCATGCACAGAGGCACTCATGAACACACACACACACACAACACACACACACACACACACACACACACACACACACACCCATGACAACTCCTGCTACTCAAAATGTGTTCCATGGACCAACCGATGCAGCATTACCTGGCCTCACCCCCACTAATTAAGATCACTGCACAGTGAAGCTGTCCAATCAATTTGTTCCCAGTGTGGCTGCATATAGCGGTTTCAAGTTGCAGAAGACATTGAGAAGCAATGATTTAAACTACAGTATAAAATGACGGCTGCCCCTGCCCACACCCAGCACTGAGTCCTTTGCATTTTAAAACAGGCATTGGTAGATAGAAAATCCACTCTATGAAGGCTGCGAAAAGGCCCTGTTAAGAGGTCTCTTCTAGAGATTATCTTTAGTCTGTTCTCATAACCATCTCCCAGCTCTGTGCTTCCTGATGCTAGGAACTGCAAATCAGACTCTGACCAGCCCTCAGGGGTTGTGTTCAATCACTGTTGAAAATTACTGACAAATTACTAATAATAAACATAATCTTAGAGTTCTGGATTTTCTGTGATGTTCAGTTTGTGTGTGTGTGTGTGTGTGTGTGTGTGTGTGTGTGTGTGTGTGTGTGTGTTGTGCGCGCGCACGCGGAAGACAGAGGACTACTTTTGGGAGTTGGTTCTTTCCTTCCACTGTGGGTTCTAGGCATCAAACTCAGGTGATCAGTAATGTGGCCAGTGTGCTTGCTTACTAAGTGATTGTTCAATCATTTCAGCAGCCCAATATTTTTTAAAAATTAATCTGTTTTCAGTTAGAACTTATCCCAAGCTTTTGTAAGGCAAAGGTCAATAAGACAAAACAGCAGCTTACAGAATGAGAAAAGATCTTCACCAAACACACATCTGACAGAGGGCTGATCTCCAAAATATACAAAGAACTCAGGAAACTAGACACCAAAATACCAAATAATCCAAATAAAAAAGGGTGTACAGATCTAAACAGAGAATTCTCAACAGAAGAAACTCAAATGGCTGAAAGACATTTAAGGAATTGCTTAATCCTTAGCCATCAGGGAAATGCAAATCAAAACAATTCTGAGATACCATCTTACACCTTTCAGAATGTCTAAGAGCAAAAACACTGATGACAGCTCATGCTGGAGAGAATGTGAAGTAAGGGAAGTCTCCTCCATTGCTGGTGGGAGTGCAAACTTATACAGCCATTTTGGAAATCAGTTTCTCAGAAACTGGGAATCAATCTACCTCAAGATCCAGCAATACCACTTGGGCATATACCCAAAGGATGCACAAACACACCACAATGACATTTGCTCATCTATGTTCATAGCGGCATTACCTGGAAACAGCCTAGATGCCCCTCAACCCAAGAATGGATAAAGGAAATATGGTACATTTACATAATGGCGTATTACTCAGTAACTGTCCGATCAGATTAGTGACTACCCTAATCGTCATCAGAGAACCTACATCCAGTAATGATGGAAGCAGACGCAGTGCCCCACAGCCAAGCACTGGGCTGAGCCCCTGGAGTTCAGCTGAAGAGAGGGAGGGGGAGTCATATGAGCAAAGGAGGTTAAGAGCAGGATGGGGGGAAACCACAGAGACAGCTGACCAGAGCCGGTGGGAACTATGGACTATGGACTGACAGTTATGGGGCCACACTAGGCCCTCTGAATGTGGGTGAGTTATTTGGCTTGACCCTGGCAGTGGCACCAGGACCTATCCCAGTGGCATGAACTGGCTTTTTGGAGCCCTTTGCCTATGGTGGGATGCATTGCTCAGCATTGGTACAGGAGGAGAGGCTTGGTCGTGCCTCAACTTGGTATGCCAGACTTTGTTGTTTCCCTAAGGAAGGCCTTGCCCTTCTAAGAAGTGGAGGGAGGTGGGAAGGGGAGAGGTCTGGGGCAACAGAAGGGGAGGGAGGGGGAACTGGGGTTGGCATGTAAAATGAAAAATAAATTCTCAAATCAACCAAATCCCAACAACTGTAACGTCTATAATTTCAATTTATATATTATAGATGGAAATGAATTTTGTTTTCCCCTTAAAATATATAAGTAAAATACTCTCAAATTAATGAATGTCTGAGAATCAAGCACAATAGTATCCACAAGAGGAGTCGCTGTGTAAAATAAAAGCAGCAAACAAGTAGATACACGGTGAACATGCAATGTTTTCTTCATGAATGCTGCTTTGTGGCCAGACACATGTGATATATTACAGTGAAGAAAATGGTTATTTAATTCTTTATTATTTGTATTTACATATCCATCCCCCATTCCCTTGTCCTCCCATCCTCCCATGGTCCCCACCAGCCCCCAAAGAAAATGTTTTTTATCAGTGAAGTTGTGCTTCCCAACTCTAAGCTATCTCTTCACAGGGAAAATAGCCAATAACCTACATCGGTAATATTTCTGATTTCAATAAAAAGAAAGCTGTTGAGTCTCTTCACTCTGAGTGTTAAAAAATTAGTAAGGAAAGCTGGGGATGATGGTGCACAACTTTAATCTCAGCACTCGGGAGGCCCAGGCAAGAGGATCTCTGTCAGTTTCAGGCCAGGACAACTAGGGTAATTACACATAGAAACCCTGTCTCAAAAAAATTGGTAAGGAAAGACTACTTCCCCCAAATATGGTTCTAGGAATTTTAAAGGTTAAATATTTCTTTTGCACCATGTACCTAAGATAAAATTTGAATCACTGCCTTTAGACTGAATGTTTTCACTCTTTATAACTGTTTATAAAATGCATATGATGGTTAGAAAGTTCTTGTGTTGAAAACAGCAAGGTTTCTGCATTCACATTTCTTTATTACTCATACTGAAACCAGTGGTCATCTGTAAACATTGGGTCCTAATTTGCAAAATGTACATGACAGTATATTGAAGAATGGGCACTATCCAAAGCAAAATTAACTGGTATGGATAGGTGAATGTGTAGTACTTGAAATAAGCAAAAAATTCATAAGTCCAAGCAAAGAAAAATCAATCAGAACCATTTGATGCAAGTGGGCAAACCCCATGTTAATAAGAATGCACAATTCAAGCATCTGGTTATATTTTGGAATATGTGGCTGGCTCATGTTTTTCCACATCAATTTGGATGTTTGCCAGTAATTAATATTTAAGATGCACTTGGTGGCAAACATGTCATAGGGACATCCCCCATTTGTGCAAGATGCTCATACAGCAGAAATCAAATAGTGATGAAACACAAAACATCGGGGCATGGTCCTCCTCTCTTGGAAACTGAGTTTGGTCACTTGGCACCATATTTACAGCTGCTTCCGTGTGCCCGCTACCTTCACTTCTCTCTGTCACTGCTTGATCTGTGCTCAATGGCCCGTTAGGCTTACAAAGTCAGAGTGACATTAAAGAGCTAAAGTCTTTTTCTTCCAGAAAAAAATTATTTCACATCTTATTTATTGTAAATTCAGCATATAGAGCATTAGTTTTCCTTATGACATCTTCGTGCATATGAAATGTCACTGTGTTTTGCTCCTGTTCTCCCACCTCTTGGTCCTCCTTTCCCCCTTGTTTCCCAATGTTCTGTTTTCCTTTCCCAAAGCATTTGATACCTCTCACTTCTTAGGCTTCCCCAAGAACTGCAGTGTGCATACCTGGATGGGTTCATGACTGTGTCTAAAGAGAAAGAGTATCCACTCCACTCTAGCTAGTCATCCCAGCCAGGATATCTTACTCACTAGAAGGAGAAGGATTTTATGACTCTAAGTGGCCAAAAATTGGCTCAAAAATACTTAAGAGTTCTGGGACTTGTCTCAGATTTTACTCAAGACCTGGAGGAAGAATGAACAAAATTGTTTGCTTGTCTTTCAACTTAATGGTTATATATGGTGAGATCTTCCTAATGCATTGTCAGGTATATAGACTCTGCGGAGCTGGTGGGAAACAAAGAAAGGTGCAGTGTGAAATGCTTCTTTGTCTTGTTTTTGAGTAGAAAGGAGGGAAGAAAAAGCCTCACACTGTACTCTGGCCCCTGCTTCACTGGCTCATCAGAATCAGGAGTCTTCAGTCTGGCTTCAGAGGATGGCAAGGTGGGAACGTTATCATACCCAGGTTGTTTTTGGAAGGGCTGATTTGAAAACCAAACAAAAAATCTTCAAGTTTCATCTGGTCCCAAACTCTGGAGACTTTACCCACACAAAGGCCCCGTTTGCCAATGCAAGTCTGGTAATTGGACATGTAATTACCCATCAGTGAGGGGTGTTCCTGCAAGAAATCAGAGTCCACTTCAAACTTTGGCCCCCAGCAAGAAAACTGCATGCTTTTGTCAACTATTAAACTGATTAGAAGTGTGTTTATTTCTGCTCATGTCAGCCACGAGTATTTTCACTGGAGCCTGATGCCCATTGAGTTAAATGCTCATCGAAAGAAACCTATGCTATAGAGAAAATCTAGATAGCAAGTGCCAACTATGTGCCAGAAATCCTTTCATTCTATAGAGAATTCAAACTCCGAATCAAAAGAAATAGCATTCGCAACCTCATGTGCTCGGCTGACTAGGCAAGGCTGTCACAACACAGACAGACGGGCCTTTTAAAACATTACCTTAAATGACACTTCCACTGTTAGTGCTCTCTGGGGTAAATGGTTCAAACATTGCATTTGGCCATTTCCCTGGGGCAGGTAAAGGAGGGAATTCTCTCTGAATGTCTTCTGGCTAGACAGGGCCAGAACAATGTCCTCAGAAAAACTCAGATTTGGAAGCATGGATTGTGTGCAGGCCCATCTGGGCTTTCTCTGAATGAAGAGACACATCAGACTTCGCTGTTTCCTGTCTTTGGTTATACACAGGCCTGGGTCCTAGTACTGGCGCTAACTCAAACTAGCCCTGCACTGCTGAGGACAGACTCAGTTGCTTACAATTACTGAAGAGTAAGGTGGGAAAAAGTCACAACAAGTCTGGAAATAGAGGCAGGTCCTGAGAATCTTGGATGCCAAAGGTAGAAGAGAATGACCAACAAGGACTGGTGATTTGATTTTGTGATTTGAGTATCTCCTTGACCATTGTCTTGGTCACCACACACACACACACACACACACACACACACACACAAGTTGAATCAATGACTTACTAATTGGCATCATTATTTGGTTGCCCTCGCACAAGGAGTTATGGGCAAGGGTTCCAGTTATTCAGAGGAAGGAAACGGCCTCACATGAGCAATGCAATCCACGAGGAGTAAAATCTCATCAGGGTAAAAGAAGTCAACAAAGTAGAGTCCCAAAACCTCAAAGCAAAGGATGAGAAAGCAAGATGACCTGGGGGGGGGGCAGGGAAGGAAGGTCAGCTTCAGGTCTTGTTCCTCTGGTGTCAGCATACTAGTTAGGCTAGGCTGGCTGGCCAGCGAACCCCAGGGATCCACCTGTCTCCGTATCAACAGCACTGAGACCCCTAAATGCTCACCACCTTGCTTTTCATGTGTGTTCCCATGCTTGGACTCAGGTCCTCAGGCTTGCAAGAAAGGAACTTTACCAACTGAGCCTTCTCCCCAGCTTGACCTTTGAGGTCTCACACAATCTTAGGATGTCAACTCCACAAAATAGTGACATTCCTCCCCTAGTTTATGGTCCAAGGCAGTGGTTATCAGCCAGTGGCTCACGACTCCTTTAGGGGTTGAATGATCCTTTCACAGGGGTTGCCTAAGACAAGCCCTGTGGGAAAACAGGGAAAACAGACATTTACATACAATTCATAACAGTAGCAAAATTACAGCTCTGAAGAAACAGAAATAATTTTATGGGTTGGGGTCACCACAAGGCGAGGAACTGTATTAAGGGGTTGCAGTAGTAGGAAGGTTGAGAGCCACTGTTCCAAAGAGTCATGAGATGATGGTGCCTTCAGCACTGTGGTGATCTCCTGGGGCCCACAGATGCCAGCTCAGAGGAGCTGGCCACCAGGGAGAGTCCCACCAACTGAAAGAAAGCCAGGATTGCCGGGAGGGCTGCTTTCTGGAAGCCCAGGGGCACAGAGCCTGACTTCATTGCTTCTGTGGTCTTTGTGGATTACAGAGCATCAGGACCCTGTTAGCTGGGTGCCATCTTTCTCCACTCTTGCTCAGTCGGGTCACCTAGTAAATAAATGATTAAATAGCACACACACACACACACAGAGACCTCATATGGAAAGGGACGGACGGAGGCCACTCATTTACATTCTCCCTTCACACCTAAAGCAAAGCAACCACAGCTCTGTTTGGAACACCATGTTCTTATTCGTTATTTTATTTCCAAGGTTAAGAGGGAAAGGACGTTCGTTGGCTAATGGACAGGGCTGTGTGTGAAAATTGCTAGTTTGGGAACAGAAACAGAAGTGTAAGCCTCGTCTGGTCATATCCATTATGTACTTGGCGTTGCCCACTCTCCCTTCCCCCTCAGTAACAGGTGGTTTTTGTGTGTGTGTGTGTGTGTGTCTTTCTGTTTTTTTCTTTTGTTTTAGAAGTTACAGGTTCTGTTCTGATGGTGTTGATTGGGACATTAAGTCTATTATCTGAACAGAGGTGACATTGTGTCAACAGAAATTAAACACTGGCCAAATGTTAGAGGTCATGGGATAGAAAACTAGTTTTGCACTATTAAAAACCTGTGACCTTCCACGGGCTCCTGTTGGCTCAGGTGCAGAAGGGAAGAAATAATGCCTTTGAAATGTTGGCTAGGCTCCTTAACTGTATCAACTCAATTACTCTCAGCCACAGGAAGTAGGTGAGAAAAATGTGTTTTAGAGAAGTAACATAGTGTCAACTGTCAATGTGATGAAGCCTAGAGTCATCCGAGGGCATCACAGCAAGGGACTGCACAGATCAGACTGGCTGCTGCCACATCTATGAGGGATTGTCTTGATGGCTGATTGATGTTGGAGGGCCCAGTCCACTGTGGGCAGAGCCAACCCTAGTAGGGAGAGCCTGAACTGTATGGGAAAGCTAGCTGCACATGAACCAGAGAGCAAGGCACATAGCAGGCAGCTGGCAACATTCTCCATGGTTTCTGCCTCAGGGTCTTCCCTTCATGTGTAATCCAAATAGACCTTTTCTTGCCCTAAGTTGCTTTTATTCAGAGCGTCTTATCACAACAACAGAAAAGCAAGCTATAATAGTTGAGCAGTGTTCATAAGGCCATTCAATGAAGTAAAATAATGGGATGCCAATGTGTGACCTTAATCCACTGGTATTTTTCCAGCTGGAGGTCATGGAGGTGAAAAAGCCTGAGCTCAATTCTGGGGCTGGGATTCCCGCCAATTCCTGAGCTCTAAAACCCACCAATCCCTGAGCTTACCCCAAGCCCAGGATTTGAAATCCCACCAACCCCCACCCTACAAATCTGTTGTGCAATCTAATGAGGATTTGTAAGTTAAAACATATAGCATATTACACTTAAAATATTCAGTTGTTATTTCCTGAGACTCTGTGTGTGTGTGTGTGTGTGTGTGTGTGTGTGTGTGTGTGTACAAGGCTCATTAGCTTATGTTACACTATATTTTTTGTATATAGACCACAGGTTTTTGATGGTGCAACAATATTTTTCTACCTTCTGACTGTATATGTATTTATGTGTGTATGCTTATATGTAAACATATGTGTATATGTATATATGTGTTTGCGTATATGTTTCTGTGTATGTGTGTGAGAATATGATGATGATAATCAAAATATTTTTTCTACAAAAACTTGAAAATCACTGCGATTGTTCATCCTGGTATTATGTAATGCAAATTTCTTAAAGAAGGTAAATAAAATACCTGCATTGTTGCCTTAGGGCAACAGTACATGTTACAATCCAAACCAGAGTACTCTGGAGAATGGAAGGGAACTCTTATGGACTTCATAAGGTTACACAGAAACAGAGATTGTTCTGGGGAGGGGGATGGGCATTCACTTTAAGCAAACTTCCATCATCTCAGTATCTGTGTCCGAAACCCCCCCCCCAAATAGTTGTGTTGAAACTCAATCCCTCTTGAGACAGTAATGGGAGTTGAAGCCTTTCCGAGGTGATGAGGTCATGAGGCTGGAGCCATGGGAACAGGATTAGTGCCCCTGAAGAGCAGGTCCAGGAGAGCTTGTCTATCCTTCCCGATATATAAGACAGCAAGAGACACCGCCAGCCCCTTCCCCTTGGACTCCCAGCCTTCAAAACGATGAGATGAGATGAGAAAGAAATTTTGGTCACTTGTAAGGTGGATCAGTGGATAAAGGCTCTTGCCACTGAGTTGACGACTTGAGTTCGATCTCTAGGACCCACATTGTGGTAAGACAGACAGTTGTCCTCTGACTTATGTCAATATGCACACGTGGGTATTGTCCCTCCACACTAATTAAATATAAATGTACACCACTAAAGAATTTTGTTATAGGGTCCTGGAAGAGCTGCGATAGTCTGTTATCCCCAACAGTCTCTTCCACCTTAGCAAAGTGAACAATGAAAAGTAGGAAACACGTAAGAGCGTATAAGACACACCTTGTTCACAGGAGGCAAAACAACTATTTGTGCCTGCAAATGTGAATATTCTCTGGCACATGGCTGAAGGCATAAATCATTGTACACGTGCCTGAAGAATGCACCCTCCTTTCAGACTGTGAAACTTGTCAACACAACCTGACAAGCCGAACGAACGCTGTCAGCAGTTAAATGGTTGAAGTATGGAATCAGTCCCTACAAGAGACAGAGGGGAGTGGGCGGGAGGAGCTGTTCCAGTGTGTCTGCTGAGACAGTGCAGGCTCTTGTAGAGAGAGGACTGGGCAGTAACATCTGGGAATCAGATTAGTGCCAGACTCTGAAAACTTGGTGTGTCTCACATATAATCACAAAGACAACAGCTGGGCCACAGAGGATGCTAAGTGGGGGGTAAAAATAGTCTTTGGTAGGAAGATGACTTCACAGGAGTATGGGGACTTTGATGGAGTGTCTGCAGAACCGTGTCAGGGGAGAGGTGGGTGTACTCACAGCAGGCTGGCGGAGCTGAATGGAGACAGCAGCTGACTTATTAAGACCTAGGGGCATCCATTGAGAGGATGGCAACTCCCAACTTCATCTCTTGGAGCCTTCAGTTGCTCCATGAAGCATCACCTTCCCCAGAGATCTGCCTGTCTCTGCCTCTGTAGTGCTGGGGTCACAAGCCTGGCTTTTCACTTGGGTGCTAGGGACCAACTCTGGTGTTTCTATGGTAAACACTTTACCAACTGTGCCATCTTCCCCAACCACACCCTTTTTTTGGAGGCATCATTTCACTATGAAGTCCAGGCTATCTCAAAATTGCTAATGGCTCTGACTGGCCTCAAATTGGAAGTCCACAGGTGTGAAACAAACTCTGAAATTAAAAATGTCTATGGCAGAACAGATATTTTAAGTTATGAGACACAGATGAGCAAGCAATTCCAGCCCATGTGGCACACAGGCTGTAATGTCCCCATAGTTCAAGATGGTGCACCCCATATGCGTTTGAATGTGTTTCCAAGAAACACCTTTCATGTAGAGCTCCACCGGCAGAGTTAAAGTTACACAGGAAGGTTTTGAAAAGTTCTGCAGTTAAAAAAACACCTATCTATCATCAACTTATCATCTATCCATCCATTATCTATCTATCTATCATCTATCTATCATCTATCTATCTATTTATCTATCATCTACCTCTCTATCATCTCTCTATCATCTACCTATCTATAGATATTTGTATTATACATAACTCAGGCCTCCTCATATTTGCTCATAGAGCTAGTTTATAAAAATGTATATATTCAATGAAAATTTAATATTCTAGGGAAGGTTTTGTTGGAGCTTCTGGTTCAACTTTTCAGATTGTCCACTGGTGGATTTTTTAAAAAAATTTTCTTCTCAAATAACTTCATAGACTGGAAATGAATTGGTGGAGTTCAAGGCTCGGGTTTGGTCTGGAGCACTGCAAGATTTGTAATACCAGAACTCAGAAGATGGAAGCAGGAGGGTTACAAGTTCAGGATCATCCTTGGCCACACAGTGAGTTTGATGCCAGCCTGGGTTACATGAGTCCTTGTCTCCATAAATAAATAAGCAAGGAAAATAATGGATTAAATTTCCAGCATAGTGGAACTGGGAATGCAGCTCAGTGGAAGAGTACCTGCCTAACTCCTGGGTTCCTTCCTTTTTACCATGCACACACATACACACTCATATATGCACACTCACACACACATATATACACACACACTCACACTGTTCAAACTCACACTGTACACACACACATATATGCACACACATGCACACTCACTCACACACACACACTAACACCACACAGCACACACTCACTGGCACACACACATTCACACATGCATGCATACACATGCACACACACAAGATTAAATTATTACAAAGCAGGAAAGGCCCTGGGTTTCACCTCCAGCACCACAGATAATGACAAAGAAAGGAAAGACAATTGTATCTCTAGAACCCTCTCAATGCATTGGGTCATTCTCCAGACCATTTTGATGAATTTTTCTACCAAACTGATGACCAAAGGCAGGGGGAATCCAACATTGCCTTTATTCTGTTAGAAAAGGCAGTTGACTTGGGCCACCTGGATATGTACAGCAGCCGCAGGGAGCCCTCCTCGTAAGCAAACCCCACTCTGCTCATTTGTGTACTTCTCTGTTTATTCTTCTCAGAGTTCCCCCGCTTTGGCCATCTTAGCTAAATTTCCAATTTTCCAAAATTGCCTGCAGCGAAGCCCTCTCCCCAGAGACTGCTTTTTTTATTAGTCTCTTAAGCAAGTTACACAATTCAAATCACCTCTCCCGGTCCACCCATCTGCTTGTTTTTGATTTTCTTCCTCTCTGCTGGACTTGCTGTAGAAGCCCTCCGTGCCTCCTCTCTCCCTCCCTGCACACTGCCCTAAACTCTCCCCCACGGTTCTGTCTATCCTCTCTGTCAGGGTCCAGGGGCCCCTTCTGTTCACATGGCTCCAGGCCCACGGGTACCGGCCCCATCTGTCAGCAAAGCAGCCTCCGCGTAACCACAGACCTGGTGCAGGAAACTCTCCTCTGAAGAATTGACGTCACTAGGTGTTCTCCGGAGACTTGTGCCCTAAAAATTAGCTACACTGAGGGACACTAAAGGGCATTTCAGCACTGACTAGAGACACTCCACTGGCACTAATAATGTGCCTCGCCCACGCAGTACCACCCTTCAGTTTTTCCTTGGGAGCGGTTTAGCAGCAACAGGAAAATGGGAATTGAAAAACAGTATGTGCAGGCCTAGTGGAAATTTGGAAAGTGATTGTGTTTCAAGTCATAAGCAGGTTAAGGAATGTAACCTATTTTTAGTCATCATGTCACATGGCTAAACATATCTGCAAGACCACCTCCTCAAGGCAAGGACACCATTGGAAGATGGCATTCATTTCCTTAGGCCATCTGTAAAAGAGTTGCGTCCCAGTGGAAGTGCATTTTTGGAAGGAAAGTGAGTTTCTGATATGCAAATGACTCCATCTCCCTAAAAGATGGTGAGAAAAACCAGAGAAGTTTAATGGTTGGATAAATATTAAAGTGTGACTGGTCTTTAGTTGCTGTTTTTTCCTGGTTCAAATTTGATTCATCTCTAACCCAGATTTGTGTGATGACGTAGAGCCCCAAGTGCCAACGGGTCAGGGCTCTCACAGCCTGCCACTGTGCAGGGCATGATTGTGTGCCAGGACAGAGAGAGGTCTCAAAATTGTGGATGACACCTGAAATGGGTACCCTGGAACCTCCAAGTACAAGGAGGCCCTTGCCATTGGCGTTCCCCTGTGTCCTCTCCACGTGGAGGGAGCCCAGCACTGCAGCGACCCTGTTTATCTGGCCCCCACACAACAGTGTCAGGACGCATTTCCATTTTCCAAGTGACTGCTGCCACTGGGCCGCAGTCTGTGCTCATTTCTCGAGTAGCTAAACCCTTTGACACTGTGGTTTTTAATTAAAATTACATTAAAGTTAATCAACCAGAAAGAGGCTGCCTTAGAAGGCAGGTCTGACTGCAACCTGCACAGGGCATGAAGGCTGCCAACTCGCTAACGATGTGCCTGCAGATGCCAGTCTGCCCGCATGAGCCCCACGGTGACAGAGCTGAGAGCGGAGGTCAGTTCTGCTCCCGTCTTCTAAGGGACTGGCAGAAAAAAAGCAAAAAAAAAAAAAAAAAAAAAAAAAAAAAAAACTGAGATGGCAGGAGCATGACAAAAAGTGAAAAAACAGATTTGGTCTCTAAAGTGCACTGACGCAGGGTGTCTGCAATGGTCCCCCAAACCACCACAGCAAAGCTGTCCGTTGTGATCCTGGTGCTTTGCCTGGCCTGGCTTTGTTTGGAGAGGACAGAGGAAGTAGTTGAACAGGGAGCCCGGTTTCCTTGCAGAGGCTTCCTTAGAATTGACTACACTCAATACAGTATCTCTTCAGGCACTTCAGAACAAATAACGACTAACAATAAAGTCTAACATCTAAGCCCTGACAACTACTTGGTATTTACTGATGTATAATTGTGTCAAATTTAAAATATGAATTATTTTCTGTTTTGTTCTTAAATGGCTAGTTTACTTCATACCTCCAAGTCTTATCAAAGTACCTGACATCTGATAAGAAATTAATTGGTTTGGATAAAATAATGAATAAATAAATGAATGGATGAAAAGTGTGCATTGTCTGTAAAAACTAATTCACCCTTTGCCCATCCTCTTCCTCCTCCCTTTCGTCTCCTTCATTCCTTCTCCTTTCTTTTCCTCTCCCCCCCGCCATTTATTTACTGGAATGGGGTCTCACTCTGTAGCCCTGGCTGGCCTGGAACTAGCTGTGTGGACCAGAACGACCTTGAACTAAACATTTGTCCTCCCACGCCTACCTCCCAATATGCTGGGGTTGTGGGAATCTGCTACCATGCTCAGCTTCATCTTTGTGTGTGTGTGTGTGTGTGTGTGTGTGTGTGTGTGTGTGTGTGTGTGGGCATGCATGTATATGCGTGTGTGAGTGCATGTGTACATGTGCATGGGTATGTGTGTGTGTTGCTAAAACTACCAGAGAACCACTGGTAAAAAACAGTTAGATGTCATTTATTTTGAGCATCTACTCTGATTGACTGGAGCTGCTCCTCGACCAGTAAATGACTGTGGAGCAGCTACTATGGCCAGACACGATGTCAGGCACAAGTAACTCCCTACTATTTTTCTGATTGGTTAGTGTTGTTCTCTAATAATCTCTGCAGCCAGTTAGGGCAAGTTAAGGGCCATGTTAGCTGGCTATTGCCACAGCAGGGTCTCACAACAAGTAACTACTGGACCTCAGTGTCAGTGGCACTTTTTTGTTGACCAAAGTAGACCATGGAGTCATCTCAGCTTCAGAATGAGGCGCAATAGATTCATGTCCACGAAGACACAGAATCAAGACAAGCACAGAAGCCGAGGGAGATTGTGGAAACAGTTCGGTGATCAACAGCGTTGACTTGTATCTTATGGGAAGAGACTATTCTGTCAAAATCCTACACATTTCTCCTCTAAAGGAATTCACGCCTTCTGTCTTAGCTGCTGTTCTCAATGCAATGACAAAATGCCTGTGGAAAGCAACACTAGGGAGGGAGGGAGGGATGGAGGGAGGAGGGAGGGGGGAGGGAGGAGGGGAGGAGGGAGGGAGGGAGGGAGGGAGTGTTTGTTTTGGCTCACAGTTTGAGGGTGCAGTCCATGATGGGAGGAAGGCCTGGGCAGAGGCAGGAGCTGCTGTCACACTGCACCCATAGTCGGGAAGCAGGCAGAGATGAGTACCTTTGTCCTTTTAGCCAGTCCCAATCCCACCCATGGGATGCTGCACACATTTAGGGGAAGTCTTCACAGGAAGCTGCTTGCAGCACATGCAGAGGTTTGCCTCCTAGGTCAGTCTACTTCCTGGTCAAGTTGACAATCAGTATTGACTATCACACCCCAAACAAGAGTTGGATAAAAAGGGCCAGTTTGTTATGTGAAATGGTATCAGATACGGTAAACAGAAAGCCAGCAAGCGGGAGAGGCAATGCAGTGATGCAGTGTTTGGCCCTGGGTTCAAACTCCAAACCAAAAAGAACTCACAAGAGTGAGGGTGGAGAGAGCAGAGGCAAAGGAAGGAGCAGGACAGCTTCTTCAGTTCATGATACAAAATGATCTAACTTGAGGCGTAAAGATCTGAGTCAGACAATCAGTATGGGAAGCACCTTGGGTGTGTTAGACACACAGCAGAACACTGCCAGGCAGTGTGATGAGTGGAGGGGCAACAGAGCTTGGCCAGGTACTATCCTTTGGACAAGCAGCACTCTACTGCGCAAACACTAAGCACTTCAGGACTGCCCCCTCGTCTACAGAAAACAGCTCTGCGTGTTTACTGTTTATGTGAACACAGTCATTACACTAGAATGTCATGTCATGTCATGTCCAGTTTTCATGGATGTGAGTACTTCTGATGTTATAGATCCAGAACAAAGATGGTGCGTGGCATGCCATGTCATAGAACCATGGAAGTCCCAATCCTTACAAACATAAAGCAGCGTGGAAAATGTAATCTTCATTTCCGGCCCTGGGAAAGCTATATCACAAACACGGTTGAAGATGTTGTCAACTATTAGTTCAAGAGCCAGGATTCTAGAAGGATCAACCTGCATGCATGAAAAAGCACATCTTAACTGAACCAATCACATATTCAAAATTCCCAACAAGGCAACTTAGGTCTTTAAGGACAACTCATTTTTATTTTTAGAGAAATAAACAGTGCTTTGAAATTCTGCTTGTATTCTTACATATCTGTTGAAACGTTCCCCCACTCCACACCCGGAATTTACAGACTAAAAGTTATAAAAAAATTCAACAAAAAGAAATGCTTATACAACTCTTTTGAGAAACAACAGTCATGTACATTATCAACGAATCAGCAACTTAATTAAAGTCTGTTAATTGTGGTGTTAATAAACCTGGCAGGTTTTCAAACTAGACTGACACTGTTCAAACTGATACCTGCTAGTAATAGGCACAAAATCTGGATGAGAGCATTGGTTATGTTACCTATGCTATACTTTGTTACTTGAAAATACTGGTGGCCATTACAAATGTTCTGTGATCAAGTTACTTTATTTATTTATTTTAAATAAAATCATTCTATTTAGGAATTCAAGATGAAATCATAGGCCAAGGAGGTATCACTAACATATAATTATCTATGATATTAATGTTTCAATCAAACAAATCCACTTTTCTGCATGTGTATGTGCCTACATGTGTGAGTGTGTGTGTGAGAGAGAGAGAGTGTGTGTGTGTGAGAGAGAGAGAGTGTGTGTGTCTGTGTGTGAGTGTGTGTGTGTGAGTGTGTGTGTGTGTGTGTGTGTGTGAGAGAGAGAGAGAGAGAGAGAGAGAGAGAGAGAGAGAGAGAGTGTGTGTGTGTGTGTAGGCCAAAGGCTGACATCGTGTGTCTTCACTGACTGCTTCCACTTTGTTTACTGAGGAGGCAGGGTCTCTGGCTGAACACACAGCTGGTCAGTTCTTCCAGGAGCACCTGGCATTTAGAGAAGAGTCGGGCATCTGAACTTGGGTCCTCACACTGCAGCATTGAGCGCTTTATCCACTGAGCCACTATTCCAGCCCCCACCTTCTCCTTTTAAAGACAGGTGTCTACTGCATTTCAAATTGAATAACCAACTTAACACCTTCTGATTCCTTCAACAAACAGTTATTGAGGTCCTACTGCATGTCAGGGATTTTGTTGGTGTTGAAGAAAGCATAGCACCAGATGGACAAAGGAGTTCTTCCTCCCTCATTTATGTCTGAGAGAATTTTTCTTCTCAGTGAATCTTAGCTGGGTGTGGGGCTCATACTTGCCATGTCAACATTCAAATGAACAATGGCGGAGGATTCATATGAGGTGTGGACAGGTTAGGCTCTAGAGTGAGAGCCTGCCTCAAAAACTCAAAACAACCATGGTTCCTCAGCAAGCTATAGGAAAGGGAATTGTGAGGAGGCCCTCCGTCCAGCACAGGAAGGAGTTCCCTGAGGGCTGTGACGGACTGCCTCCCTTTTCTTCCTGCACGTTTCTTCCATTAACCGTCTTCCTTTATTGCACATGGGTTTAGTATAATCACATATTAGCACGCAGAGGAAGGCTCTAGGGTGACACAGGGGCCGGTCTCACCCATTTGCCAGGTGTGGGAAGCTGCTGTGGTGGCTCCCAGTGCAAGACCTGTGAACTCTCCACAGAAGCTGTTATCGTCATCTTTATTTTACCTAGAAGAGAACAAGCTTCAGGTGAAGGTGTTGGGAATTGTCAAGCAGACCACCATCAAGGTCCATGGCTTCATGTCACAAATTGCCATTAGCAACTGGGTCTCCCGCTATAGCTTATGTAAGGAGTGATCAGTCAAACCAGATCCCAGCCAATTCTCAAAAGACTGGGACAAAGGGAAGCTCTCCTTCAAAGAAGGTGATCATTGGTGGGCTCTCTCTCTCTCTCTCCCTCTCTCTCTCTCTCTCTCTCTCTCTCTCTCTCTCTCTCTCTCTCTTGTGGATTCCTCTTCTTTGTGTTTTGTGGACATGATGCCCAGACTGTAACCATCAGACAAGATGTGGCATAAATGTCTTCCATTACTTGGGCTGCCACAGATCTGAAGTTTGGTTGATTCTTCTGCAAATCAGATCAGAAGCTGAGTACAGTTGCCTATGACAGGAACTGGTGTGAACACTGTGCCTCATCACAGTGCTCAACATTAAATGGTGGATGAGTAAACCAATCTAGACCCTCCTTTGGGAAAACTGAGTGCAAGACACAGAAAGGGGGACAGACATCATGGAAGGGAGAGGTGACAGACAAAAGGTGGGCCCTGAGGACACCGGTCTATATGTCACAGATCAATGCCTGCAGGCTTCTGCAGGAATGCATAGATGTCTGGATTTCTGGAGGCTCCATGAGGTGATACAAATGACGGTGCTGCAGGTCTCCCAAGGCCTAATGGTGCTGCTACTTCTGGGGTCCCTTATATGACATTAATCCTTACAGCTCACTGATGACGCTTTAGAAATAATGATTTCTCTGTAGTTTGGACATACATATAGAAACACTATTCTTGCAGTCAGGAGGAAGAGTGTGTTTTAGTTAAGGAAGCTTTGCTGCATCAAAAATAATCATAAAGACTTGATATCGTAAAATATAGCTGTGTTTTATGCAGACAAACAGTTTAAATGATTTTTGTTTGGGTTTTTGCTTGTTTGGTTTTGTTTTGTTTGTTTTGGTGTGGTCTCACTATGTAGTCCAGACTAGTTACAAATTCAAAATCCTTCTTTTTCAGCTTCCTGGTGCTAGGATTATAGGCCTGTGCCATTGTGCCTGGCTTTAAACTGTAGGAAAATTTAAACTTAGAAGACAATTGCAAACTATTACAAAGAGCTCCACAAACCCTTTATATGCGTCTCCCCTCCAAGTACTAAACATGCCCCCTTTGCTTGGCCTCTCACATGTGCACATCTTCCGAGCCAGTCAGGAATAACTTGCTACCATCACTCCCACACTTGTCCATACTCATAAGTACTTTCAAGGAACATGTTTTCACATGATCCCAATGTACTTATTTATAAAATTTAACATAGTCAAAGTATGGTTTATAGTTGATGTGCCAATTTTGTCAAATATCCAATGGGGTTATTTTCAGCAAAATTTTTTTACAAAATCATCTATTGTATTTAGCTGTCATATTTTCAGGGCTTTAAAAATCTCTGACAGTTAAGCTTTCCTCTCTTCTGTGACACTAGCATTTTTAAGATCACAAGCCATTTGGGCAGTGGTGGCTCCGCCTTTAATCCCAGCACTCCAGAGGCAGAGGCAGGCGCATCTCTGAGTCTGAGGCCAGCCTGGTCTACAGAGAGAATTCCAGGATAGTCAGGTCTACACAGAGAAACCCTATCTCAAAAACTCAAATAAATAAGTGAATAAATGAATGAATGAATACATTAAACAATAAAAATAAACACAAACATAAAAAAGATGCCCAGGCATTTCTTTGTGGAGTCCCCTTAGTCCTGGCTTATCTGATGTTTTCTCATTATTGGCTTTTAGTGATGTATGTCTGACAGGAACACTACGGATTAGATGTTTTGTGCTTCTTTTGTGTGTGCATGTAAGAGTGCTGGTGTGCCCGCCACGAGGTCTGTTAGCCCTCTACGTCCACTCCTTGCTTCCCAGATAGCTGGCCTGTGGACTTCCAGGTACTCTGTCTCTCTCTGCCTCTGGTCTTATCACAGGGACACCAGACATGTGACAGTGTCTGGCTTTCTGTGGGTTCTGGGGCTCTGAACTCAGGTCCTCACACTTGTGTGTCGAGTGCTCGGCTCACTAAGCCATCTCCCCAGACAATCATATACTTCTCAAGGCATCATCTAGAGGGCAGAAGATGTGAGTTTTACCATGTTTGATCCAGGCAAGAATGATTGGTGAACAGTTGGGTGAGCACGTGAACTTCTGCTGAGGTACACAACTACCAGGGCACATCACAGTTCTTCCCTCAACACTTAGTGGTAAGGAAGGAAGGGCAGCTTCGTAATTCAGAAATCTGGTGCACACCGCTGTATCAAATGGTCTGAACCATATCCCCCCCTCCCCGCCCCTAAAGTTCATAATCAAACACACAGGGGATTGCTTGGATCCACTGTCTCCCATTTCACTTTCTAGCACCTGCATGAAAAATTACATTAAAAAATGAAAACTTACAAGAAGAGGAAGTGATAGAAAAACACAGGAGCAGAGAGATAGCACCTTCCTTTCTCAGAAATCCTCAGTAAATGAATCTTATGAGGTGAGATATTTCTACATTGTGTGTCTGCACCAACTCATGAAATAAGTGGCCTGAAGTTTGCTCGATAGATTTCAAAATGGTGAAAAAAACACGGGCAAGACTCCCCAGCGCTATGCGTGGAGCAAAAACTTCCAGCCATGGATGAGGAGGGTGGCTAAGATGAGGCATTCGGACTATGCTAAGACTCTGGGCTTCGGAACACCAGCACCTCATGGCTAGCCTTCCTGAGAAATGAAGAAAGCCAGAAGATGAATACTAAAGCAAGAATGCCCACTGTGAGCTGGCTTTTAGATTTGTTCTACATTCGCTTACTGAACCTTCTGTAAGACTTAACCACATATGGCCTGGGACCAGAAGATGCAGCCCAGAATTCTGCCTACAATTAAACAAACTCATTTTCTGGGTTGATTGACTTGAATTCTCATAACTTTTGAGCAGAAGTGATAACGATGAGTGAGTCTGACCCGCCCTGAGTCCCCACAGAAGAAGAGGAAAGGATAGCGAGGGCTAGGATGTCTATTTCAGGGATCTCCCCTGGGGTGGAGGAGCGCTCTGCTTCTTTCCAAAGGAGTGAAGCCCCAGGGGTCTGAGGAGGCTTGGGAAGTGCTAAAATAACTCATCACGAGCAATGGCGCCTGTCTGACACAACTTCTCCACATTCCAGCTGTCTATAAGGTACAAGATGAAGACTTTTTTCTTAGACTTCCTAAAATTTACTTTTAGAATTTTCTTATAGGTATATATTATACATTGAGTACATTCCCTGTCCCTCCCCTAGCCCTACTCTCTCCACCCTCCTGAGACAGTTACACTTCTATATCTATATACATGTGTGATCTCATGTGACTATATAAAAATCTAGGAACCAAGACTGAGGGAAAAATGTAATATTTGTCTTCCAGAAAGAAGCTCAATCCACTTATATGATTATACATTTTCAACAGAATGAGTGACTTTATTTTTTAATTTGTTTTGTTTTGTTTTTAGAGACAGGGTTTCTCTGTTTATCCCTGGCTATCCTGGAACTAGCTCTGTATACCAGCTGGCTCAAACTCTAACTTGGGGAAAATTGTCATTTAAAAGTCATAAGGGGGCCAGAAAAATGGCTCAGTGGTTGGGGTTTGCCATGCAAACCTAATGGCTCGAATCCAGTCCCTGGAACTCACATGAAAAGCTGGATGTTGTGGCAAGCATGTGTAATACCAGTACTTGCACAGTGAGATAGACAGATAGGGGAATCAACTGGAAGCTGGGAGGGCAGGTAGCCCCCAGAGTGATTCACAGTTGGTGGCAACCAGAGAATTCCTTCCCTGAGGGGGAGGTCCTTCTGTATGTATATTTCTCTTATTGGTTGATGAATAAAACACTGATTGGCCGGTAGCCAGGGAGGAGGTATAGGCAGGGCCAGGAGACGAGAGAGGACGCAGAGAGAACACAAGAGAGATGCCATGTAGCCCCTGAAGGAGTAACATGCTTGATGGAGCCTTCTCTGGCAAGATAAGGCAATGCAGAAATACACAGATTAATAGTTATGGGTTAATAATTAAAAGAGAGCTAGCCGCTGGGCATTGGTGGCGCAAGCCTTTAATCCCAGCACTTGGGAGGCAGAGGCAGGCGGATCTCTGTGAGTTCGAGGCCAGCCTGGTCTCCAGAGCAAGTGCCAGGATAGGCTCCAAAGCTACACAGAGAAACCCTGTCTCAAAAAACCATAGAGAGAGAGAGAGAGAGAGAGAGAGAGAGAGAGAGGGACAGAGACAGAGACAGAGACAGAGAGAGAGCTAGTAAGAAGTCTGAGCCATTGGCCAAACAGTTTATAAAAAAAATAGTCATATTTTTTTAAGCCAATTGGACTTTTGTTTGGAGAACGCTATGCTACCTAAGGGGAATTTTGGTTACAAACATGGTGGGGACGGATTTATAAAACTTGGGAAGTACAGATGTGAATAGCTTCATGTCCTTGGAAAGTGGGGTGGGGGTGGAGTTGTTCCTTTATGGTGATCAGGCCCTTCTCCTGGATGGAAAACTTTGAATAGTTGGTAAATTTTATTTCAGAGCAGTTTGAGTTTTACAGGAATTAATCATATTCACCCTCTCATTCCCTTAGGTCCCTATTGCTATCCTCATGTCCCATTTCCCCTCCTTTTTTTATTAATCACTGAGTTCAACCAGTGCTGTCCCATGCACACTGGGGACAGTGCACCCGGGCATCCACCGGCACAAACGCACCCCCCCCACCCCCGGCAGCCACACCTCTGAAGAAAACTGATTCTCCATTCTCCAGCAGCCGTGGGTTGCCAGGAGCTCCTCAGATCCATGCTGTGGTGCTGACTGGCTTGAGCCTGTGTAAGGCTCTAGGTAATGTGGGCTGACATGAGCTTGGGAGCACAATAGCCACGTCTTGTCCAGAGGACAGACTTCACAGCACCGAGCCATCCTCCATCTCTTTCCTTGGCAGGAGGTGGGGGTGGGTCGGTGACTTACAGGTGCCATGTAGGCTGAACACTCAACCTGGACTTTATGGGGTGACATCAGAGCTTGTTCTCAGTGCTGTACAGCACAGGGTTTGTTTTTGAGGAGGCAAAAGTGTTCTAAAATAAGACCATGGTGGCAGTTACTCAATTCTGCCAGTAGACTAAAAAACAAACAAACAAACAAACCAAAAAACCCCACTAAATTATATGTGTTAAAAGGTAGGTGAATTATATCCAATTTTATCTTAACAAAGGTACTGATTATTTTTGTTTGTGCATACAAACCAGAAGGGGGCCCTAGTCCAGGTCTGCTCCCTCTGGAACCTGAGTTCCCTGGGTTCACAGCAGAGAGAATCAAGTTCTGAGATCCCACACCAGAAAGTTTATTCTCTAGACTGGATGGAATCTAGGTTACTTCTAGTCAGTGGTCCTGGCTAATAGCATCCTGCAGTCAACTAAGGGAAATTGGACAGCACAATGCTACTACTGCTCAGGTGACTTCAAGGAGGCAAAATGGATGCTGTACTCTGAATATCACAGTACTCTAATGTAAATGGAGTTCTTAATTTGTAAATAATAAAAACCTGGAGACAGATATAAAGGAAAATGCTGAGAGATCAGAGAGACAAAGGAACAAGCCACAGCCACACCTTACCTCCTAGTGTTTCAGCAGACAAGAGAGAGTGAGTCCACTTATATCCTCTCTCTGCCCAACTACCTCACTTCCTGTTTCTAGCCAGCCATCTCACTTCCTGTCTGTCTGTACAGACCTCCAGTCCTCTGTGGTTAACTAGTGGCAAGCTCCATTCTCTGACCTTCAGAAAGACTTTATTTGAACAAGCAAGATATATATAATCATATCTGCAAGGGAATCTGGGGTAACAAGTCTCCAAATATTTCATCATCCACCGCAGCCAGAGGGTTCTACCAACGGAGGGAAGACACAGGGCATGTCTGCTGCAGTGTCTGACACAAACAGTGCCGTGCAGATGTCGCAGTTCAGAAGCTGATTTGAGACACAGCATTAAAGTCGACAATCGTCTGCAGCCAGACTTTTAGCATTTATTTCCAAGCATTTGAAAAAATTACTTTGTATGCAGGAATACATGTGTGTTGGCATGTGTGTAGGCCATTCTTCACCTGACACCCCCCCCCCCCCCCCGCCACACACACACACACACTGACACACTTTGGCTTTCTGAGACAGTCTTTCACAGGCCAGGAACTCACCAAGTTGGTTAAAGTGGCTAGTCAGCCAGCCCTGAGATCTGCCTGTCTCTGCCTCCCCAGAACTGCTACGACAGGCATGCACTACCATGCCCAGCTTTTCTTGTCACATGGGTGCTGAAGACTGAATTCAGGTCCTCACACTTGCAGGGCCAGCACTTTACAACTGAGCCATGACCCCACTTCCTGAGCAGTTTTACTTTGTTTCTGTTCTTTCCCCAATAGCCCTAATCATACATATAACAGCTCCAACATTCTAAACAAAAGTGCTTTGGAAATTTACAAAGAAATGCTGCATTGCTCCCAGGACTAAGCCATGGCATTTAATTTGCTCTCCTGGAAAGAGCTACGGCTCCAGAAATGGCATCTTGCTCCATGTTACACGTTGGTCAGCCCACAACCTCCAGGCCAGAGCTGTGAATGTATGTATTCTGTCAGCTTTCTCCTCACGTTCCTCAGGACCTGGCCTGAGTCTCTTGTCCAGGGCAACAGCAAGGCCAGTCCAGACTCTTCACTGTACTTCTCCGTGGGCGATAAGCCCTCAGTTCCATCACTCCTGTCCAAAGGGAAAATGAAAAGTGATGGTTTGAGTAGAGGGCACTGTCTGGAAAGAAGGGAAGGAGGCAGCCCTTTGACAAGCTGTTCACACTTCCCCGGCACAGCTGGGAGCCGCAGCTTAGCCTCCCCAGCCTGAGCTGCTTTCTGACATGGTCAGTTACCCACTCCCATCCTCCAAGTTACAACAGCTTTCTCTCAGACACATCAGCATCCAAACCACCCAAAGTCCCTCAAACGTTCAAGCCAAACTACAGATGTGCTCAAGGTAGAGAGTTCAACAGAGCTCAGCAAAGACTGACAGGATGCAAGGATGGGAGAGAATGAGAGAGAATAGGTGATTTCAAATGCCATTTTCTTTTTTCTTTCCTTAAATTAAATGTTTTCATTTATTTTACATATCAACCAGTTTCCTCTTCCTCCTCTCCTCCTGTTCCTTTCCCACACCGCCCATCTATGCCCCCATCCACTCCTCCTCAGAAAGGGGCAGGCCTCTCATGGGAGTCAACAAAGCATAGCTTATCAAGTTGAGGCAAGACCAAGCTCCTCCCCTTGCATCAAGGCTAAACAAGGCATCCCAGCATGGGAAATAGGTTCCCAAAAGCCAGCTCATATGCCAGGGACAGGTCCTGATCCCACTGCTAGGGGCCCCTCAAACAGACCAAGCTACACAACTGTTACCCACATGCAGAGGGCCTAGGTTGGTCCCATGCAGGCTCCCTAGCTGTCAGTCTAGAGTCTGTGAGCTCCCACATGTTTGGGTCATCTGTCTCTGTGGGTTCCCCCACCATGATCTTCACCACCCTGGCTCATACAATCCCTCCTCCCTCTCTTCAACTGACTCCCAGAATTTGGCCCAGTGCTTGGCTGTGGATCTCTGCATCTGCTTCCAACAGTTGTGGTGATATATTATTTAATAAAGCCACTGGAGATCAAAAATGCAAAACTAGCCACAGCTATAGAGCCAGACAGTGGTGATACACACCTTTAATTCCAGCAGCCATATTAGTTAGCCATAGAAGCTGGGCAGTGGTGGCACATACCTTTAATAACAGGACTCAGAAGAGAGAGCAGACAGATCTCTGTGAGTCCAAGGCCACCCTGAGCTACACTGGAGTGAATCTGTCAGAGTGTAACAGAGCTCACACCTTTAATCCCCGCACTACGGAAGTGGAGACAGGAGTGATAGGGCTGGGTGGAGAAAGAAATGCAAGGCAGGAGGGGACAGGAACACAGAGCATTTTGCCTCTGAGGCTTTGTGGAGAGCATTGTCTGAGGATTCCTGTGGCCAGGATTGCCTTTTCAGCTTGGTAGAGGTTAAAAGCTACTGGCTTGGTCTTCAGCTTGAACCCCAATATCTGTCTCTGGGTGTTTATTTTTCGTGCTACAAACAGTTACTGGATGAATGCTCTGTGATGACAATTAGGGCAGTCACCAATCTTTTCTATGCTTTCCTTCTCTTAGACTCATCAGTCTCACGCCTCTTCCTGTAGCAGTCAGCTTCCTTTCTGCACAAGCCACATGTGACGAGTGTTTGCAACAGGAACCGGATGTAGCATTCCAAAGGGCTGGTTTCCGTACCCAGCAATTTCAGCTTGTGGGAGGTGGCAGCAGTAGGAAGCAGTAGGACCACAAGTTCAAGGTCATTCTTGGTGTTCCAGACCAGCTGCTATAGAAACTGCTTCAAACAACAACAGGAAAAAAAATCTGTTTAAAAGAATCAGGTTTTCTCTGTAGTTTTTTCTGAGACAAGAGTATCACTCTGTAGCCAAGGCTGACCTCAAAAATATGGTGATCCTCCCGCCTCAGACTCCTGATTTTTTTCTAACCTTGAATCAGATCCATCGAACATAGCTTGTGGAACATTTTTAATTTAAATTTTACATATTTTTATATGTATAGGTCTTATGTTTACATGAAGTTTAGGCATCACATATGTGTCTGGTGCCCTTTGAGGCCAGGTGTTGGATTTACTGAAACTGGAGTTATAGATGGTTATGTGCTGCCAAGAGGGTACTGGGAGTCCAAAAGAAGAGCTGCCAGTGTTCTTAACTGCTCAGCCATCTCTCTAGCTGTGGAGAATTTTTAAAGCATTATGTAAGTATGTGTATGTAGCATATGTATGTGCATGTTTCGTGTGTGTGTGTGTGTGTGTGTGTGTGTGTGTGTGTGTGTGTGTGTGTGTATGCTTGTGTAGGCCAAAGATTGATGTTGGGTGTCTTTCTCCGTCTCTCTATCTTATTCTCTGAGTCAGAGTCTTTCACTGAACCTAAGGCTAGGCTGGCTGGCTAGCCAGCTCCTGAACCCCTCAGTGCCTAATAGTGCTAGTGTTACAGGCATGTGCCACCCAACACAGCTTCTCACACGGTGGTTAAGGATGTGAACTAAGGTCCTTATGCTTGCCTGGCAGACACCTTTTCCACTGAGCCGTCTCCCTAGCCCTGGATTATGGTTAATTTTAAAACTCTGTCTCTTTGGGTGTAGAAGAGAGTAGGGTGTCAGGACAGAAAAGTCTGGGTTCTTGTCCCACTTCATGAATAATTAACAGTGAGATTTTTGAGCCTTGAAGTCCTGTGCCTTGTACTTCTTTGGAAACTTAGTTACAAATACTTGTTTCTCCCAGGAATTTACTGCTGTGCAGTCAGTTCTGATTCGATAAGCAGGAACTCTGTGACCCTTCTCACTTATGTTCATCCTTCAGTCCTGAAAAAATGCAGGTTGCTCTATGTCTAGATCTCATTTTAAATGTTTCCTAAGTCAAGGCTGAAAACCCAGAGTAGAGTTTAAAAGTATCATTTCTGGTTTAGCACTGTGCTTATTATCTTCATAACTTCCCTGAATAATTTAACATGGTTTACCTAAATATCTATATAGCTGTACACACACACACACACACACACACACACACACACACACACACACACACACAGAGTGAGAGAGAGAGAGAGAGAGGCAGAGACAGAGACAGAGACACAGAGTAAGATAGAGAGAAAGAAAACATCTGAAAAACGTTAGGACAAACATGTCTCTTTGTTGAAGACATATGACATTAATACAAGAATGGCTTCAAGAAAAAATGGGACCTACTGAAAAACTGTCGATTTAAACATGAAGAGAAAGGATTCTATTTCAGAGAGAGCATACTTTTGCACTTAGACCTGTGGTTTTTCTATGTCTAGAACTAGGGATCGTTGGAGCAGGGAAAGGGAATACTAAGGTGGAAAATGGGTGAAGCTCTAGCCTTGACTCACTCTCAGAGGAGGGTGTTTTCGATAGCAGTGGTCATGATGGCTAATTCTGCTCTATAAACCACAGTAGCCATTCTGGACTTATCTAGCATATAGTAGTAGGAATGGAGAGGGTTTGTATGCTCATGTGAACGTAGAACCATCGGAAAATGACAACTGGGTCTCCACTGAAGCTGTAGTTCATCACTCTTCAAATCAGATGACTGACCAATGAGATCCAGAGGTTCTCCTGTCTCCACCGTCACAGTGCTGGAATTACAGGTTTGTGTGGCTATACTTGACTTCTTAAGGAGTGTTCAAGGACCTGGGCTTAGGTCCTCAAGCTTGAACAACAAGTGTTTTTATGGACTGAGTCATCTCCCTTGACCCACGCCTACTTCAAGAGTTATGAGTTAGGCAGTACTGTGGTATGGTGTTGATAACTTAAAGACGATTCTGGCCACTGAAGAAACAGCACACAGGAAGACAACTAGTCACGGAAGCAGGGAGGACTGTCCCCAAGGTTGCCAGCCCTTGGGATGAGGGGGCAAAGGTGGAGAGTGGAGAAAGGATTTGGCATATGTTTTGCACAAACTGTCTATTGGCTAGATACAAAGTGACCTGAAGGACTAGTCGGGGATGTTTCTCAGATCTTAGGTATTATGAAATCTTGTTGTCTTTTATCATGGAGAAACTGGAGGAGAGGAGGCTGTGCTGCAGTTAGTGGGGTAGCCATGACTGCAAGCCTAACTATAAGCACATGTTCTGTTGGAAACCTATTAATTACCAGACCTATGGGAATCCAGGCTTTAAACACAGGTTTCACATAAGACAAAGATGCAGTGCTGAGCCTTACCGAGACAGCCTAGCTGAAGAGGAAAAAGTGCTCGTCCAACATTCAATGTAAAGGAAGAAAAGAGAATCCCATCACTGAAAAGGATCATGTGGGCCCTGCACCTCACCGGGGCAGCACAATAGAGCCAATCCTGTTGGCAGAGGTGTGGATGAGTGGCCCCATTGCTTTTAGCAAGGGAGAGCTGTCCCCATTACTCATCTGTCATGTGGCAGTATGGGCAGGGGACATACCCTCCCATCAATGCCCAAGGCAAGTGGGAACGCTGGCCCTGCTCCTCATCAGTGGCAGCACTCAGGAGAGTGGCCCCTATACCATGCTTGGGCAACACAGTAGAGCTGACCCTCTAGATGTAGTTGTGGGGGATCCAACCCTGAGGACAGGAGAACTGGCCCCGCCCCTTGCTTATTGCTGCAAGGGTGAACTCACCAAGGCAATACAAGAGCCCTCCCCCTGGTGGTTAGGACAAGGGAGAGCTGGCTAGTGGGCTGACCAACCTTGCGACTACCGGGCCCGCCCTGGGTTATGAATTGCCACACCCAACATGCACCCCATCTGTGATCTGCTGGAGCACATAAAGGGACCAGTTCTGCAAACCCAAAGCCGCAGGATCTCTACAACACAGGGCAACAGCAGCATAACCAAGAGGAGTTCCAGTAAGGGCCTGGCTTCGATAGTGTAGCAGAAACTAAAGGCCTTGAAACCAGACCAATGATTGTCTGCAGTGAACACTTGCAAGTAAAGATATATGGATAAAAGAGTTTACTGCATGGCTCACTCTCACACTACAGCTTCCATGATGAGACTGATTTCTTCTCTCTTTTTCTTTTTTCTATAGTAAATTTTATTTTATTTGTGGGGGTGTTGCAAGGGCAGAGGGTGGCTATGAAGGGACAGGGAAACACAATAGGATGGAGGTGCATGATGGGAAAGACACAAAGAATAAATATTTAGAAAAGGAAGGAAGGAAGGAAGGAAGGAAGGAAGGATGGAAGGAAGGAAGGGGTCTTGGTGACCTGAACAAGAAGAGCTTTGGTAAGTAATAGGAAACTAAAGCGAAAGGCTTTGAGCGGAAATGGGAAGTGTAAAAATGGTGAGGGCACGTGTGGTCATGAACAGGCTCTTCAGTGAGCAGCTGCGTGGCTGAGCTTCTTTGGAGAGTTCGAAGCACCAGGGCGCAGGAACTGGGGGAATATGCTTTCACTACTTTGCTTTGAGGATCCATCTACTCGAAGAAGCCAGCTTTTCCTCTGCTTCTTTTGCTGATGTTTTTCATCCTGCTATTCTTTTTGAAGGCAGTTGCATGACTTGGCTGAGCTCACTCTGCTTTGTCAGTATACTTCAGGGCCTGAGGTTATCTCAAGATGGTGTGTTGGAGTCTGTACAAGTTTCATTTATTTAAAACATGGACTTGGTAAAAAAGAGTCTCTGGGGATGTAACACCTTTCTCCTCTGGCAGGCGTAGGGAGGGGAAACAGACCATACATAGCAAATATCATTTACACCATTCTAACACATTCATAGCACTCTTCCAAACCCTAATGAAGGAATGAGAGGAGAAGAGCTATGCAGCTGGCTTGAGAGTACAAAACCCAGTAAGAGAGTTGAGGGGAGGTTGCTATCACTCCCACTTTTTTTGCCTTGAAGAGATACCAATATCTATAATATCAAAATAAAAAATAAGTGGATTCATACCTCTAAGACAGGAAAAACTACTGTTGTATTGTGACACTTCATACTGATGATCAACTCAACAGGATTTAGAATTACTGAAGAGGCAAGCCTCTGGGATATCTCTGAGGGTTTTTCTAGCTTAGGTTAACTGAAATGGCAAGACTCACTCTGAAAACAGGTAACACCAATCCATAGACTGGAGTCCTAGACTGAATAAAAAGGAAACAGCAATTTGACCATCAGAATTCATCTCTCGTCCTCTTGACTGGGGACACAAAGTAGCCAGCCACCTCATACTCCTTCCTCCCTGGCTTCCCTTGCTATCTCTTTGAGGGAAATGAGTCTGTTTTGCCTGACTTGTGAGGCACTTTATCTCACTGGACTCTACAATAGGTAGGGGACCTTTGCAAAGTGGTGATCAACTTTTTCAGCCCCCTCCTTAACAGAGGTTACAAAGTCAGTATTTCCTATCCCAGCCTATCTTGTAGCTAAAAGTAGGCACGGAATCCAGTTCAAGCCAAGGCTATATAGAAACAACTACCAAAACAAACAAACAATGCAAAAGCAAAAATAAACAAACAAACAACAACAACCAAAAAAGGGAGGATTTGGAATTGGATTCTGTCTTCCTTTTAAAAGGAGTCATGTTTGGAAGTGTGTGTGTGCGCGTGTGCCTGTGCCTGTGTGTGTGTGTGTGTGTGTGCGTGTGCCTGTGCTTGTGTGTGTGTGTGTCTGTCTGTCTGTGTGTGTATGTTCTTTCTTTCCTACTTCCAAAATTTGGACTTAAATTATAGATGAGCTGTATTGCCACTAATCAACCACAGAGAAGAAAATAAAGGGACTCACAGATAATATAGAATGCTTACATCATCCTGTGACTAACCACAGACTTGTTGCTAATTAGTTGAAGCCTGTGGATTAAGCCAGGGTTGGCTTTTCAGCTACCTGAGGCTATGACAATAACAAGTGAACAACAGCTCTAGTCAATGGCCGTTGCTCACTACAACAACTCTATCCACTGGTATGGCCTCTCCTCTACTAGGAGTTGAACTCTGACCCTTGTGCACCCTGTGCATGCTAGCCAAGCTCCCTCCACTGAGCTATAATCCCAGCCTTCAGATTTACTCTCTGCAATACGACTGTAACATAAGGCATTCCTAATTCTCTAATGGAAGACAGGTGGGAAACACAGGCCTTTCAAGATTGCAGCCATAATACACTTGGAGTCCTCTCCTTAGTAAAGCTCAATTTCCAGAAAAGCTATCTTTTATTTTAAAGGAAGAGTGTTTTTAGAGTTTTTATATAACCATTGACATACTAAAATGTCACGGTCAAGATGCTAGGCTATGCAGGTTTTAACATCTTTAACAAGTTAGAAGTGAAAAGGTATTCCTTGTCACCCAATTAGGTCACTTTCTCTGCTTGCCTAATGACTGCAAGACCCTACAATGTGAATTCTGAGGGAAAGATTAGAAGTGTGGCTATAGCAGCTTTCTAAAAAGTTATGTTCCCTGCAATATACCAATGGAAGATGTGTATTTTATGTTATCTCTAAATCCATGGATGATAAAAAAGGCACAGATAAGTACCTACTACATTCTATGCTTTATACCATACTAAGAATCAATATATCTTACTAGTTTTATAACCTATAATTGTAGATGACTCACATTGGGGTCCAAAACCCCCTATTTATTAAGGAATGCATTTTTTCTTTTTTAAAATTTTATTTAAATTAGTGGAGCTTGAAGTCAGGGATGGTGATGCCTCCAGAAGTTCCTTTATTGTACAGGGTTGTTTTGGATATCCTGGGTTTTTTGTTTTTCCATATAAAGTTGAGTATTGTCCTTCCAAGGTCTGTGAAAAATTGTGTTGGGTTTTTGATGGGGATTGCATTGAATCTGTAGATTGCTTTTGCTAAGATTGCCATTTTTACTATGTTGATTCTACCTATCCAAGAGCATGGGAGATCTTTCCATTTTAAGTTTTCTTTCTTCAACAACTCAAAGATCTTGTCATGCAGGTCTTTCACCTGTTTGGTTAGAGTTATCCAAAGATATTTTACGTTGTTTGTGGCTATTATAAAGGGTGATGTTTCTCTGATTTCTTTCTCAGCCCCTTTATTGTCTATATATATAGTAGGGATACTGATTCTTTTGAGTTAATCTTGTATCCTGACACTTTGCTGAAGGTGTTTATCAGCTGAAGGAGTTCCCTGGTAGAATTCTTCAGGTCACTTATGTAGACTATCATATCATCTGCAAGTAGTGAAAGTTTTACTTCTTTCTTTCCAGTTTTTATCCCCTTGATCTCCTTTTGTTGTCTTATTGCTCTAGCAAGAACTTCAAATACAAGAGCACTGGCTGCTCTTCCAAAGGTTCTAAGTTCAATTCCCAGCAACCATATGGAGGCTCAAAACCAGCTCTAATGAGACTGGTGCCCCCTTCTGGTGTGCATGTATCTATTCTTAAAACAGGGAATTTAGATATCAAATTATTTGTGATGTTTTTCATGGAAAGTTTCAATTTTTAAAAAATTAGATTTATTTTTATGTGTATGAACATTTTGCCTGTGTGTATGTAAGAGTACCACGTCCATACCAGGTGTCCATGGAGATCAGAAGACAATGTCAGATATCCTGGAACTGGAATTATGGATGGTTGCGAACTACTATGTCAATGCTGGGAACTGAACCTGGGTTCTCTGCAGGAGCAACAAGGCTCTTAACAAGTGCTCAGGGGATTACAGAGTTCTAGAATTATATATCCATTACCATGCCCACTGGGCATTTATGTGGGTTCTAAAGATTGGAACATCAGTCCTCACGCTTGCTGCTTATATGACATATTGCACATGCTTAACTGCTGAGCCATCTCCCAGGTCCCATTTTACTTTTGAAACAAGGTCTCTCTCACTGAAACCCCCAAGGTGATGGGGAATGTACTTCTTTGTATGTTCATCTTATTGATTGTTGAATAAAGTACTATTTGGCCAATAAGGCAGCAAGTTAGGAGGAACTAGGAGTCAAGGAGGATTTTGGGAAATGTAGTAAAAAGAAGTCTTGTGATACAGGCAGAAAGTGACATAGCAGGAAGACTCATATATAAGCAGGAACAGACAGGAAGTTGTCCTCCTCTTGCTCCTGCTCTCTGCTCTGGAGTTGCCAAGTGACCACCAGGAAGACAGGATGCATTCCACCAGCATCTACCATAACATAAGTCTTACATTTATGGTTGGTAATTAAGACTGAGCTAGCAGATGAGAAATCCTAGTCATTGGCCAAGCAGAATTTGTACCCAATATAAGTCTCTGTGTGTTACTTGGGACCTTAATGTGGCGGTGGGCAGAACTCAGGCGGCC
The DNA here is from genome assembly GCF_003668045.3 of Cricetulus griseus. Lineage (NCBI taxonomy): Eukaryota > Metazoa > Chordata > Mammalia > Rodentia > Cricetidae > Cricetulus > Cricetulus griseus. Next base: position 225,284,503 of record NC_048597.1, on the reverse strand, counting down.
TGTCAGAAAGTGCCCATGTGGTAGCAGAGCTCAGGTGGCCTTAGCGGAAAGACTTATCATTACACCAAGGATCCCACAAGAGCACACTGACACACACACATGCACACAGACACAAATGCACACACATATACACACCTGTATGCACACAGACACTACACACATACACACCTGTATACACACAGACACACACACACAATACACTCCTGCATGCACACACACACATATACACACATACATACCTGCATACACACACGGACATACACACACATGCACACACATACAAACCTGCGTGTGTGCGCGCGCGCACACACACACATATACAGACCTGCATGCACACACACAGACACTCACACACACAGACACTCTCTCTCTCTCTCACACACACACACACACACACACACACATGCACACACACATACAGACCTGCATGCACACACACAGACACTCACCCACACAGACACTCACACACACACACACACATGCACACACACATACAGACCTGCATGCACACACACAGACACTCACACACACACACATACACACACACACACTTACACACACACACACACATACACACACACATGCACACACACATACAGACCTGCATGCACCCACACAGACACTCACACACACACACACACACACACACACACTTACACACACACACACACACACACACACACACACACACGCACAGCTTTCCCCCTCTTCTTTAATTAACATGGGTGCTAGGACTCCAGCTCAGGTCCTCATGCTTCCATGGCAAGCACGTCACTGGCAGAGCCATCATCTCAGTATCAAAGAGTACCAAATGGCTTCTAAGACGACCATAGTCATTTTTCTGTAGATGCCATGGTAAGGCATGCCTTCCTGAATGTCTTCTCTGACATTTGCTCTATATTTTAAAACCATATAAAAGCCCTTAACTGAAGACCTATTGACAGTTGGTAGCTTCTGGTGGAGGAAGAGACACTTTTTTATGGGGTGTGGCCCCTGGTATGTTGACCACACTTCAGTGGATGGCCCCATATCTTGGACTACATGGCCAGCACAAACTGGCCTCAGCGGATTATTTAAAAAAAAAAAAAAACAAGAAAACAAAAGAAGACATGAAGTTGGGAAGGCGTGGGCAGGTGGGGATGACTCTGGAAAAGAACTATGAAATTCTCAAATAAATGTTAAAAGCATTAAACTTAAAAGGGCAGAGGAAACTTCTCAGCGGGTTGCTGTAGCATACCTGTGTAATCCCATCACTCAGCAGACTGAGCTGAGGATTGTGAGTTTGAGGCAAGCTAGGGATACATTATCACACCCTCTGTCACAGAAGTTTCTTTAGAAAGCAAAGAACTCCAAAAAAATCCCTGTTTAACTATAACCATCTTTCTTAAGTCCTTTCTTGTTCCCAATACTCTGAAAAAATTTCCTGTTATACCTTGGCATATATTCTTTTTTCAGGCATTGTGTTACTATGCATAGTTTAGTTGGAGGAAAATTCTTACATTTCCCTTCTTATCATTTATTCTAGTAGCTGTGATAAAATGTCCTGGCATGAGATGAGGTTTAACTGGGCTTACATTTTTAATTATAGTCCATCACCATAGGAAGTGCACAGCAGGGGCTTGGGATACCTGGCCAGATCACATTCACACTCAGAGGTAAAGGAGAGAATGAGTGTGTGCATGCTCACTTCTGTGCTCACACTCAGAGGTAAAGGGGAGAATGAGTGTGTGCACACTCACTTCTGTGACCACACTCAGAGGTAAAGGGGAGAATGAGTATGTGCACGCTCACTTCTGTGACCACACTCAGAGGTAAAGGGGAGAATGAGTATGTGCACGCTCACTTCTGTGATCACACTCAGAGGTAAAGGAGAGAATGAGTGTGTGCATGCTCACTTCTGTGCTCACACTCAGAGGTAAAGGGGAGAATGAGTGTGTGCACACTCACTTCTGTGACCACACTCAGAGGTAAAGGGGAGAATGAGTGTGTGCACGCTCACTTCTGTGACCACACTCAGAGGTAAAGGGGAGAATGAGTGTGTGTATGCTCACTTCTGTGACCACACTCAGAGGTAAAGGAGAGAATGAGTGCATGCACACTCACTTTTGTGACCACACTCAAAGGTAAAGGGAAGAATGAGTGTGATCAGCTTGCTTTCTCCACTGTCATATAGTCCAGGATCCCTGCCTAGGGAACGGTGCCACCCACAGTGGGCTGGGCCTTCCCACATCAGTTAGCTTAGTTGAGATAATGTTTCACTATCCAAACCAGACCCTCACTGAGACCTTTCCAAGGTGATTCTAAATTATGCCAAGTTGACAGTTAAAGCTATCTTCATATCGTTTTCTCCTAGTTTCCGCTGCTCGAATGTCTACTTATCAGTTATTAGGTCTTCTCTTTTTTATTAACTTTAAGTTGTATTTATTAATTTATTGTGTGAATGTGCACACACTACAGCACATGTGTTCTCTCCTGTGACAGTATGGGTCCCAGGGAACACTGTTTTCATAACCTGTCTCCTTCCTCCACTTGTTCATGTTCCTGAAGTTCCTAACTCACAGCCTCGTACTCGCTAATCTAGAGAGGAAACTCCCTTCCCTTCGGGAATAAAGTGCACTAAGCAACCATGTAGGACAAACAGCGGAGAAGAGTGGCCCCTATTTTCAGCACATAACTCCAGTAGAAGCCATTTCTCGGTTCTACAGACCAAAGCTTAAATGCTGAATGACAACATGAAAGGTAGGCTCCTGAAAAGTTTGGCCACAGTGAAAGGTTTCTGAATGTGTACTAAGCAAAACTCAGTTAGAAATTATATTTGTTTACAAAGTGGAGTCAGAAATAGGTTGATAAATGGTAGTTTATTGGGGAAACAGTACTCACACAAGGGAGCAGTGACCAGGTTTGCACCTGAGCAGGACGACCAGAAATGCTTCCTAGTCAGCTCAGCCAGGGGAAAGAGCGCTGAAAGAGCGCACCTCCTTCCTTCTTAAACCTTACTGTTATGTAACTCTGACCACACCCAAGAGGGCGTGGTCAGCGGTACCTCTAATCAGGATTTCTCCCTACCCATACAAGAAATGAAACACATACAATGAGTCTAAGGTGTTTCTTTGCCTGTGTGGCTTCATGCTATTTCACAAGGCTTCAGTTCTGAGCACTGGATTTGAGCATTTTGCACTATGAAGGGCGTACTCATAGCTTGTTGGCAAATGTTTTTATTTACATACCCTTTCTGTGTCTGTATACTTAGGGTCACATGAAAACTCTCCAGTGGACAGATGTCAGGAGCTGACAGGAGCTGTCAGTTTAGGGATAAAAATATATCCAGTGCGTGCTTACCACTAGTCTACCTTTCCCGTGTCTGTGCACATACCGTGGGCACACACACACACACACACACACACACACAGTCAACCACTGACTGACACACAGCCTTCCTCCCACCTGATTCATTGTCACAATTTCCCCAAATCCTTTTGTGTTCCTATTCTACTTCTGCCAAACATTTAGATTCACTGATAAAATAATTTGCTTATTGTGATTTTGCTGGAGGACTGTTTCTGAAGACAAGTAGTCGGAGATAATTTTACTCACCTATCTGAAACCAATAAAATCTCCAGGAAAGCAAATGAAGAGCAGATGTTCTTGGGATTGGGGAGGGTCCAGTGTGGGTGCTAGGAACTGAACTGAGTCCCTTGCTAGAGCAGTGAGTGCTCCTAACCACCGAGACATCTCTCCAGTGTCTACATTAATTTTAAGAAAGCACTGTCCAATTAAATGTGTTGTGATGACAGAGACATCCCCTCCCAGCTCTGTAGGGCATAACTAGCTGCGCATGGCTATTAAACATGAAAATGTGACCGAAGAGTGGAATTTTCAGTTCCGTTTCATTTTAATTGATTTATATATTAATTTGATACTTGCAAATGGCTGTTGGCTGTGATTCAAGACAATGCAATTCTAGGAAGCAAAGCTGATAAACTAAACCAAGACTTCCGCCAAACACACTGCCGTTTCCATCGCTGCTATAGATTTGGTCTTTCTTCCACTCGTCGATGACCACGGTGAGCCTGACAATCCCATCCCAGCCGAGGAGTCACACTAATGCACAGCCGGAATTTCCAGCAACGTGACAGATCTACAAATTACCCTGCTATTTACTGTAAGAAAAGATACTTTGCTAGAATTATTGCTGTGGAACTCCAATGCTAAATTCTTCAGTAATACTTTCTAATTTCAATTTATTGATCGACAACTTAAGTTTGGACACAAGGTAAACAAATATTTAAAGGATTAATATTTGTATCACACGTTTCTGGCAATGATTACTTCACTGGGACTAAATATAGTGTTTGTATTAAAAATGAAAGTTTCAGTGCAACCGAGAATATTACCAACTACATTAATATGAATTCCATTTTTTAACTAGTAGTTCATCACGAAGCATCCCCTTGTCAGGCTAAATAAAGGATTATGTCTAAATCTCACAAGAAATGGGAAACTCTTGGATCCCTGTATATGTGAGTTGGTGGAAATCAAACAGCTCTGAAAACCGCATTCCCATTTACTGGAGGGCACTAATGGCTTTAATAAGAGGGGAATGTTGTGCTTGAGGCAAACTGATTGACCTTGACAACAGAAGTGTAAACAAGAGCCTGATGAATATTAATTTTTCGTCTTTCCTGCATTAGCTGTAGCTGTTGCTAATTCACTCTGACACATGGTCAAATTAACAAGCACATTTGTAAGACTTTTCCCATTGTTTGAATTGTCCACAGTATTTTTGGGGGCCTTCAAACGATCAGCTGCGTTCATGCTCACATCCTAAATGTTTGTTTTGAAATGGGTGCGTGCACTTCCAATAACTCCCAACGGGATCTCAGAGGCTAAGTCGTGATGTAATCTCCATTATTATGCTCACACCAGGTTAAACTGGTTTTCAGCAGCTCTGATGCACGGCAGGCTTGGTGCACCCAGAGTGCCATACTCAACCAAGTGCCACTTCCATCCTGTCCTTGCCATCTGTAGAATGACATCGAAAGAGAGAAGGCAGGAGCAGATGGCACCACGGCTTATGAGAGCAAAAGTCACACCCACAGTGTGCTGCTGGGTGAGGGAAGTGAGAGGAGGCAGGGAACAGAAGGAGACTAAAGTAGGGTCATGGCTGCAGCGGGGCTCTGACCTGCTGAGCTCCCTCCATCCTGACAGGGACAGTGAGTGCCCCACCCCCCAATTCCCAACACACGTTTGTCATGGTTTCCAAGTCCCCAACCTCCTTGGCCTTAGAAGATCATTTCAGGTGGTGGGCACCCACCCAGGTCCAGGCCCATTTTGACCAGAACTTGAAGCAGGTGTCAGCAGAGGTCCAGTTTAAAAGAAGGGTAAGTCAACCAACACAGGGCAGCACAGCGAGAGCTATCAGAGATTTAGGGATGGTTAACATTACAGACCAATACTGGCTGGTTCAACTGGTAAGGTATCTGCTCACAGGCATGAGGGTTTCAGTTCAGATCCCTAGCACCCACGTAAAAGTTAGGCATTGGCATGCGCCTGCAATCTCAGCACTGGGGAGGTGGAGACAGCTGAGGCTCCGTGGCTTCCCTGGCCAGCCAGCCTACTGTTCTTGGAGAGAACCCTTCTTAGAGATCGATCTCACAGGGCACTCGACATAGACTTCTGCTTTTCATGTATGTCTGCACACACACATTTGTTCACACATGCACATGAACACATGAGCACACATGGGCTGGGGGAGACGGCATTTTACAGGGAAATCTCTGAAGTGGAACTGAGATGAACCTGCTTCTACCTTCTGTACGTATCACAGGTGAGCTCCCTGACATAGGTACTGGGAACCAAACTCTAGCCCCACCCGGGCTGCACGACCTTAACCCCTGACCGGTCTCTCTAGCTCCAAACGGTCTCTTCTTAAAAAATGTTTATTTTCTTGTTTTTACATCCTAACCAAAGCTTCCCCTCCTCCTTGTCTTCCCAGACCCCCACCTCCCCCTCTACCACATCCACTCCTCCACGGTTTCTCTTTAGATATGGGCAGGCATCCCATGGCTATCAGTCAGCCATGATATATCAAGCTGCACTGAGATCAACACCCCCGCCTCCCCCAAGGTTGGATGAGGCAATCTGGAAGGAGGAATGGGTCTCAAAATCTGGCAACAGAGTCACAGACATCCCTTCCCCCTCATTGCTAGGAGTCCCACAAGAAGACCAAGCTACATAACTGTAACAGATATATATGCAGAGGGCCTAGGTTGGTCCCATACAAGCTCCCTGGTTGTCGGTTCAGTCTCTGTGAACCCTATGAGCCTAGATTAATTGGTTCTGTGGGTTTTCTTGTGATACCCTTGACACCACTGGTTCCTACAATCCTCCCTCTCCCTCTTCAGGGTTCCCTGAGCTCCGCCTAATGTTTGGCTGTGGGTCTCTGCATCAGTTTCCATCAGTTGCGGGATGCAGGCTCTCTGATGACAGTTGGACTAGGCACCAATCTATGAGTAGAGCAGAGTATCACTAGCAATCATTTCAATGACATTTTCTTGCCAGTTGTGCTTGGTTCCATCCTAGGTCACTGGGGAATCCCTCTTCTGGGTTCTGGCCCTCAGGGATGAGTTTCTTCTCGGGGTATGGTTCCCCAGATGCGTCAGTCATCAGTTGGTCACTCCTACAATTTCTGTGCCATCTTTACCTCAGCACATCTTGTAGGCAGGACAACTTATAGGTCAAAGGGTTTGTGGCTGGGTTGTTGTCCCATATCCTCCACTGGAAGTCTTGCCTGGTTACAGGAGATGGCCAGTTCAGGCTTCATATCCCCCATTGCTAGGAATCTTAGCTAGGGTCACTCTCATAGAGTCCCGGAAGTTTATATTGCTCTAGGTTTCTTCCCAGAGATGCCCCAGATTCCAGTTGTCTTTCCCAGTACTCTCTTCCCCTCATCCCAATTCTCCCTTCCAGAACCCTCCCCCATCCATTGGCAATGTCCACTCTATTTCTTCTTCATGGAGGGCTTCATGCATCCCTCACCCCCACCTCTCTTGAGCCCTCCTTATTGATAATAGCCAGAAACTGGAAACAACCTAGATGTCCCTCATCCAAAGAATGGATAAAGAAAATGTGGTACATTTACACAACAGCTGACATCACCGGGCGGTGGTGGTGGTGCTCGCCTTTAATCCCAGCACTTGGGCCAGAGGCAGGAGGCAGGAGGATCTCTGTGAGTTCCAGGCCAGCCTGGTCTACAGATCAAGTGCCAGGATAGGCTTCAAAGCTACAGAGAGAAACCCTGTCTCAAAAAAAAAAAAATGACATCAGGAAATTTTCTGGCAAATGGAACTAGAAAAGATCATCCTGAGTGAGGTAACCCAGACCCAGATAGATTTTTGTTTGTTTGTTTTTTGTTTGTTTTTTTTTTTTTTCGAGACAGGATTTCTCTGTGGCTTTGGAAGCTGCCCTGGAACTAGCTCCTGTAGACCAGGCTGGTCTCGAACTCACAGAGATCTGCCTGCCTCTGCCTCCCGAGTGCTGGGATTAAAGGCGTGCACCACCAAAACCCGGCTCAGCCCCAGATAGATGAACATGGTTTGTACTCACTTGTAAGTGGATAATAGCCAAAAAGGAAAGGAGGACGATGCTACAGCCCACAGACCCAGAGAAACCAAAGCTGCCTTTTAAAGATCTATTTTGAAGTATGTGTAGGGGAAATAATTAAGACACCTGAGACTTACTTTAAAATAACCCAGGCTAAGGATGCAGGATAGGAAGTAGGTGTGGCTGCACTTGAAATATGCTTGGGTGTGATGCTGATTACAGAAACAGACTGAGGATTCATGGGCTTACTACAGCATTCTCACTTTTGTATGTTTCAAAAACCCCGTGACAAACAGGCATCACCTTCCTGATTCTAGTCTAATTTTAGCATCTTTATTCTTTTGAACTGTTCCAGGCTTGGGCTGTTTTGTAATTAAGTCATGGGCTGAGGTTCCTTACAATTGAATCAAAAGGAGACATGAGCATCATGAGAGGTAGGAAGCCACAAGTGTATTCAACCTAAATATCTCCTGACTTCCAAATAATAACATAACCGTACTACATAATTACATGTGTCCTTGCTTTTGTTTGACTTCTGATGAAGCTGCGGTTTTGCAACTGGCTGCCACTGGATAATGGCGTGTAATGAATGTCAAACATAATTAAAACATAGCAGAGCACAAGAAGAGACATTGTCAGCAGCCAGTGAATGCGGTCCTGTTCCTCATCCGCTAAGAAACGGTGCCTTGGGCAGAGGAGTAGATGCTAGTTTTAACTCAAAAGAGTTTATAGACAAGGCTAGCAATTTCACAACACTGGATGACGCTGCCCCCCCACACACACACACACTGCCTGAACCGTATTAGCTGCACTATTGAGAGAGCTTCTTGCCTGTGTTCCTTGCCTCCAGTCTCTCCCTCTCTCAATCTCTTTGTGAAAATGGCCTAGCTCAGATGCTGCTGTTTGGGCATTCAGTTCCAGTCACCTGCTGGAGTCAGCCTCAGGGCTTATCCAGGCACTTTTCTGAGTCGCTGGCCAGGACAGAGGTCTACGACCACCTCCTGGACACAGCCAGTTCCTCTTAGAGTCCTCACCCGCTGTACTCACTATTTCTGATGTTTACAACCTACATGGCTCACCCCACAACACCTCGGGTATTTGGGAAGAAAATCTAAAACCTCAAGAATAGTGGGCGGCATATAGCTCAGTTGGTAGAGCGATTTCCTGGCATGTACATGGCCCCGGGTTCCATCCCTGAATCAGATAAGTAGGACATGGTGGCACATACCTGTAATGCTGGCACTTGGGACCCAGAAGCACAAGGATCAGGAGTCCAAGGCCATAATGACTAAGTGGGGGAGTTTGAGGCCAGCCTGACAAGCACCAGACTACTTCAATAATAACAGTAGAGTATCAATAGTAAAAGTAATACAATTCAAAAACAAGGCTGGGTATGTATATCCTCACAGCTTGGAAAATTTCCTTTTTTTCAGGGGTGTCTGTCTCCTCAACAAAATCATAGATTTTGTCTGGCAGAGACCCTTTGCATCCTTTTCATATTGTAATCCCAGGAAATCGTGCAATAAAGCAAAAATGAGAACAGCAAATCTTAGTTCCATAGCCAGTATTGTCTTCTCCTTATGGTTGTAACTCTCCCTCCCCAATTATGTCAGGAATCAATTTTCGTGGGAGAAAACACACTTTTTTGGAGATTTTTGTTTTGTTTGGTTTGGTTTTGGTTTTTTTGAGACAGGGTTTCTCTGTGTAGCTTTGTAGTCTCTCCAGCCACTCGCTCTGTAGACCAGACTGGCCCCAAACTAACAGAGATCCACCTGCCTCTCTCTGTTTCCCAAGTCCTGGGATTAAAGGCATGTGCCACCAATGCCTAGCAGAAAACAAACATTTCCTACATACAAAGTTTCCTTACATACTTTTCTTTCCAAGTAGAGTATACCTGGACACTAACCACCCTAGAATACTTGTGACAGGGTGTTTTCATTTGTTATTATATCTGTATCAATGTGGGAAATTAGGAAGATTGTAAAATAAATGATTGCATGGGAAGCTAAATTTGACTTCTCAGACTACAGCCACTGGACCATATCTAGTTTATGGACTATGTTTTCACTGCACTTCTTTATGAATTATTTTTGCCTGATTTTACACTGTGAAGGCTTACCTAGCCTCAGCTATTCACTCTCTGTTCCTTTGTAGGCAAGGTTTCATAATCTATAGTTTATCTTAAGAGACTATTAACAGAGAATTTGTGGCTCCATCTTTCCAAGAAAGACACCTGTAGGGAATACAGTTTCAGTGTCTAGTGAACCCCTGATAAGTAGGGATAGTTAGCAGGAAAAGGCCCATGCCCAGAGGAAAACAATTTAGAAACAGAAACCCAGCAACAACTGGAATGCTCTTTGCCTGTCTGGTGTTTCAATTCCAGATCACATCACAATCAGCTCTGCCAGATCAAAATTACTCAATTGAAGGTTTGTTCCTGGCCCCAAACTAGTATGTTGCTGAGCGCCACCATTTCATTAAGGATGAAGTGTTAGGAAATAAGGAAGTGAGAAGCAAGAGAGAGAAAGAGGGAATGCAAAGCCAGGCGCCCTGGGGCAGATTAGTTCACCAGCAATCCTTTGCCTCCATTGCTTCTTGGGGATGGGATAGCATCGCCCTTGAGGATGTCTCCAGCACAGTCAAAGAAAGCTGAGCTGAGCCCTGGCTTCCATCCATCAGGAAGGGTTTGCTACTGGCGTGAGTGGTGGCAGAATCAGTTTCCCACAGAGGACAGTGGTCATTCCTACAGTGAGAGCACAGAAATGTCTGTCTGGGTTTGCTTTCCCTCGGACTGCCACAGCAGCCAAAGCATTTCTTACATGTTAGGTGCTTACCTAGGGTCATTTTAGTCACAACTTATCATCTTGTAGCACTAATGGCCATGACATCCTCTCTGTGAGATTGTCCCATGATGGATCCATCCACCAAGGACCCAGAATTACTATCCGATTCTTCTCTCAGCCCCAAAGTCATCTAAGGAGATACTGGCCCTGAAGTCCCATAAGCAGATAGCAATACCCGATCCACATTCTGACTTTCCCATCTTTAAAGTGAATCCCTGATCTGCTCTGCTTGGCTTTCATAACAGACCAAAGAATTCTTTCATGCCGTCTGTCTCTCTTCTGTTACAGTGGCCGCACTTTCATCTGCTCCTTGAGGATGGGCGGTGCTCTAGCTATTTCCCTGGGCTTTGAGCACAGGGCAGTAAAGCAACATGTCTTAAGGTAACAGCTGGTATAACAAGAAAAACTCCACACTCCTTTGGTGTAAACCAACAGGAACTATTTCCTGGTGAGCTTGTACTTCTGGCTTCTAAGAAGGATGCATTGGAGGGTACAGCGGTGGGGGCGGGGAACACAGGGGGAGGGAGGGTGTGTTGTTCCATATAGTCATTCTGGGGTCCACATTCTAGAGGCTCTGCTGCTTTGTCCAGATGAATTCTCAGAATGTCAGCAGGAGCTCTGCAGATGAAGGATAAGAAAGCCTGAAGAATGGTCGGTCCAGGCTTTACAAACCAGGTGTGGAAGGCAGTGAGCCCCTCCCTCCCACCCACATTCCACTGTCCAGAACTCCCTCATTTGACCTCACTCAGATGCAGAGTTGCTGATAACTGTTATCTCTGCCTGAGTCTCCTTCCTGCGACAGTGTTGTGCTCCTGAAGGAAAGCAGGACGTTTGCAGACTGCTGACCAGCTTGCCATGCTTCCCTGTAGAGACAAGATACCATTCGCAGGGTCTACAAGTATTTGAGGCAATCCCAGACCTGTCAGAAGCAAGCTTGTCAAAGGAGACACATATGCATACATTTTCTGTGGCCAAAGGGCCCACTGGGAAACTTTAGTGAGCTATCAGAGGCTCTGAGACAATGAATGCACAGGCGACCCACACACACCGAGGGTGGAAGACAAGAGAGAGGAATACAAAGGTTAACATCAGATTTCTTGCTTGTTAAGTATAACTGTATTTTACCCCTCATTAAATCATTCAGTTATTTTCTCAAAACTCTCCCATCTTGAATTGGTTACCACAATACCAAGGATGCTTAAATAAATAAATAAAAAAAAACAAATCAATCTGTTGAAGACATCTTTGATGAACATCTGCCATAGTGTTTAATTATATGTTAACAGTCACTATAAAATGCATTAATGACTTCTGCAGTCTCAAAACTGTTCATCATGAGATTGTGTTGATCATGTTGTATTATAAAGTTTTTGTCAAGGGGGAGGGAGAAGTTTTCAACTATCACAGGAACTCTAGGTCCTAATTAAGCAATCAGATTTGACAAAGTGTGTATTAATGTAAGATCACATACCCTAGGGGTACTGAAAAGATGAAGTCTGTTCTCTGAAAGTCAATTACAGTGTGTGGTGTCACAACATCACTGTAAAATTTCCTGAATTGTAACTGAAAGTATTTCTAGACATAAGGAGATTTTCCCAGCTTGAACTGCAGACATGTCTTAGTTGGTCCATACATAGTTTTATTGTATAATAGTTTTAACTATTTTTACCTAACAATATGTAGCTATTTCTTATATCCTCTCCTATGGCACACAGCACCAGGCACTAGCACTTGTCAGGTAAATGTTGAAATATCAAGAGATGTAATATGTGGAAGAGAATAACACAAGTATGGAAATACAGTGTGCCTCAATGGAAGCCTTGGTGCTTTGGAGGTGTGTGTGTGTGTGTGTGTGTGTGTGTGTAGGGGTGGTATTTGACAGTCGCAGTTACTGGATGGCACAGAATGGATTGGTGTAATGAGGAATCATTTACCAAGCTCCAGTATCTCATCACTGCCAGGAGACAAGCATCCTCACTGTATCTCACAGGGCCCAGGAGACAAGCATCCTCACTGTATCTCACAGAGCCCAGGAGACAAGCATCCTCATTGTATCTCACAGGGCCCAGGAGACAAGCATCCTCACTGTATCTCACAGGGCCCAGGAGACAAGCACCCTCACTGTATCTCATTGGCTCCAGGAGACAAGCATCCTCACTGTATCTCACAGGGTCCAGGAGACAAGCATCCTCACTGTATCTCAGAAGATCCAGCAGACAAGCATCCTCACTGTATCTCATAGGGCCCAGGAGACAAGCATCCTCACTGTGTCTCATTAGCTCCAGGGACTCCTGTATCTCAGGCTGACCTGAACTCTGTAAGTAGCTGAGGATGACTTTAAACTTATGATCCTCCCGTGTCTGCCTCCAGAGTGCTGCAATTACAGATGTATGCCATGTATATGCCATTAGGGTAAGTATGGTTCCGGGATGAAATGATTCTGTAAATGGAGTAAATAGCAGAGAAAATATTGAGACAAGTCTTCCTGACCTTAAAGATAGGATGCTTGACTCCTAGGGTACACTGTCACCTGAGGAAGCACTGATTACTGGTTAACCATGTGACTCTATTCTCATTGTTTCCATCACCACAAAACCAGACTCCCAATTTCAGGTGAGGAGAAGAAGTACCTAAAAAGTGTTTCTCAAATGTTGGCGGACATTCTCAGTCACACTAAAGGCAGGTTCTGACTTTGCAGGTTACCACTGATCTACAGACCAGTTTTTAAAAAAGTAAAGACCCAGGGAATGAGGGTGGGTAAAGCATTTGCTGCACTGGTGTGAGGCCTGAAGCTCAGATACTTAGAACCCACATAAATACTTCGTGGGTATGACAGCCAGCTGTAAGTCCAGCCCTCAGAAGGCAGATTCTTAGAGCAGGCTGGCTACACAGACTAGCCCAGTCAGCAAGCTTTAGGTTCAAGGGAGAGATCCTACTCGGTATATAAGGTGGAGAGTGGTTGAGAAAGTCACATAACATCACCTTTAGCCTCTACACACACACACACACACACACACACACACACACACACACACACACACACAAAGTATAGAAAATTGTTCATTTTTACATAATTGAAGTGATTTTAAGAGTGCAAATAGGAAAAGAAGATATAACTTTTTCAACTTTTGTCATAAATAAAAAAAAACTGCATTAGTGTGAAGTAAAAGAAAAGTGGTGGTGGTGCACACCTTTCATCCCAGCACTCGGGAGGCAGAGGCAGAGGATCTCTGGGAGTTCAAGACCAGCCTGGTCTACAGATAAAGTTCCAGGACAGCCAGGGTCACACAGTGAAACCCTGTCTTGAAAAACAACAGCAACAAAAAAGAAAAGAAATGAAAAACTAACACTAAACAAAAAGGAAAGAAAGAAAAGAAAGCACCTATGGGCTGAGAGATGTCTTGGAAGTAAGAGAATGAGCTGCTGTTCTAGGGAGCCTGAGTACCCACATCAGGTGATGACTCACAACCTTTGTAACTCTAGCTCCAGGGGACTGGGCGCCCTCTTCTGGCCTCTGAGGGCACCTATACACTAATGTGCACACACAGTCTCTCCCCCATCTCTCTGTCTCTGTCTCTGTCTCTGTCTCTGTCTCTGTCTCTCTTTCACACACACACAAACAAATCTCTAAAAAATTAGATCTGTCAAGAATAAAAAGTATAGGCAAATATTCAAACAAGAGAAGTCAGCAAACATGATACATTCTTGTGTAAATGATCCTTAGAACTGACTTCCCAAGCACAGTAAGCTCTGGGAGCAGGAAATCATTCACATGAAAAATCGATAATCAAATACTAATCCGATATACCATACAATAATAGCATATGCAATGAAGTGCAGTAACAAATATAAAACTATTAAATGTTATTTAACAACAGCACACTGAAGTAAGACGGTATTATTTCTAGTCCCCTATTCTAGCTGAGACACTATATATAACCCTGTGCATACATATAAGTACTGAAGTCTACATGGTTGGGGAAACACACACAAGGACGCTCTGCAGTGTGGTCTAAACAAATCTGAACACCTGTGGGATAATCTGAAAACTTTCTTTAAAACCTGCTGGAAATTTTCGGTCTGTGACCACCCTCCCCACTCGGGCTAGGCTCTTTATGTACCAAACAGCTTCTCCCACTTTAAAAGTTAAAATGCAACAGAAATCTCCAGGGGCAAAGGCACCTTTGCACAGCTCTGCTCCATCAGCAACGCCACAGGCATGTGCAAATCTCTGACCCCTACGAAGCCAGCAGCCTTCATAATTATGACTCAGAACCAACTCTTTTCATGGTACTCATGCTATAACAGATCCAGAGATATGAATAAAACATCTTAATTTCAAGTATTGCTTTTTAAATTAATATTGAAAGAAAACGTCTTGTAAAGAAAGAGTTTTTTTTTAAGGCATGCTGCTCAGGCATAGAAGGATGCAGTCTCTGTGGCCTGTCTTGTTAAAACTCTTCTAGTGCCCATCTGATGCACACTTATTTATGGATTGGAGACTAAAAGCTCTTTTTTTGCCAGTTTTCCTCACAAGCACTTATCTCCACATCCTCATTAGGTGGTTTTTCTCTTTTCTTTTTGTTGAGGCCTGGCCATGCCCTTGGTACACTCTTTTGTTCCTTGTTGCAAAAGGAATGGTTTTAAAGGCTCCCTTTCTACCAGTCCACCTCTTTTTCTTTTTCTTTCTTTTTTTTTTATACCCCTTTTGTAATTAGCCTTATTTGAGGACCAGAAAAGCAAAAGACTGCAAAGAAATACAAAAACTACTGAACAAAAGATACGATGTTCTTTCCCCCAACCATATGCTGGGGAGCTCATGTACAACCTGGGTCAGATGACTTGCATATATGCCTTTAAAATGAAAAGAGAAGTGGAAAAAAAAAAGAACTAAAGAACTAAAGAAAAAGCCTAACTTACTCAGCAGCTGCATTGGTATAAACAGTCTGGGAGTAAATGTCACAGTCAAAGGAGAATAATACATCTTACCTTCCTTGCAAAAGTAATTCACATTGAAACCAAAGAACATGATGAGACTGGAGCTGGTAACAATGCTTGCAGATAGCCATTCAAACTAGCTTAATATGCGTTCACTCTGATGGGAAGGAGAGGAGCACTTTTCTTTTTTTATTTCCAGACTCAGATGCTCTGTCATCCTAGCCACAGGCAGCTAGGACTGTTCCATAGTTTCCTTCCAAATGGGTTCGTTAGGGACAGAGAGGATGGCTCAGATAGCAAAATGTTTGACTCGCAAACATAGGGACCCACGTCCAAAAAACAGAACTCAAGTAAAAGGGTGTGGTGGTATGCACATATAAGACTGGACTAGAGAAACGGTGACAACTGGAACCCTGGAGCTTGCTGGCCAGCTGGCCTCAGTCAGTGAGAGACCTTATCTCAAACCAAACCAAACCAAAACCACAACCAAACAAACAAACAAAACAATATGGAAGATGCTATGAGGAAGAACACTGGAAGCTGAACTCTAGCATGTGCACGCACACACCAACCTACACGCACACACCAACCTTCACGCACGCACCAACCTACACGCACGCACCAACCTACACGCACGCACCAACCTACACGCACGCACCAACCTACACGCACGCACCAACCTACACGCACGCACCAACCTACACGCACGCACCAACCTACACGCACGCACCAACCTACACGCACGCACCAACCTACACGCACACACCAACCTACACGCACACACCAACCTACACGCACACACCAACCTACACGCACACACCAACCTACACGCACGCACCAACCTACACGCACGCACCAACACTACCTACACGCACACACCAACCTACACGCACACACCAACCTACACGCACACACCAACCTACACGCACACACCAACCTACACGCACACACCAACCTACACGCACACACCAACCTACACGCACACACCAACCTACACGCACACACCAACCTACACGCACACACCAACCTACACGCACACACCAACCTACACGCACACACCAACCTACACGCACACACCAACCTACACGCACACACCAACCTACACGCACACACCAACCTACACGCACACACCAACCTACACGCACACACCAACCTACACGCACGCACCAACCTACACGCACGCACCAACCTACACGCACGCACCAACCTACACGCACACACCAACCTACACGCACACACCAACCTACACGCACACACACACCTACACGCACACACCAACCTACACGCACACACCAACCTACACGCACACACCAACCTACACGCACACACCAACCTACACGCACACACCAACCTACACGCACACACCAACCTACACGCACACACCAACCTACACGCACGCACCAACCTACACGCACGCACACCACACGCACACACCAACCTACACGCACACACCAACCTACACGCACACACCAACCTACACGCACACACCAACCTACACGCACACACCAACCTACACGCACACACCAACCTACACGCACACACCAACCTACACGCACACACCAACCTACACGCACACACCAACCTACACGCACACACCAACCTACACGCACACACCAACCTACACGCACACACCAACCTACACGCACACACCAACCTACACGCACACACCAACCTACACGCACGCACCAACCTACACGCACACACCAACCTACACGCACACACCAACCTACACGCACACACCAACCTACACGCACACACCAACCTACACGCACGCACCAACCTACACGCACGCACCAACCTACACGCACGCACCAACCTACACGCACACACCAACCTACACGCACACACCAACCTACACGCACACACCAACCTACACGCACACACCAACCTACACGCACACACCAACCTACACGCACACACCAACCTACACGCACACACCAACCTACACGCACACACCAACCTACACGCACGCACACACCCACACGAGTCCGTGGTAGTGCATGCGTGCACATACCAAACCACATGCACAAAGCCACATAATTCCATTTCAGTGGTTCTGATGCAGTGTGGACAAGGTTTATGAAAACTAACAGGAGGTGGGTAGTTAGTACTGATGGCTATCCTAGGCCTGCCGGGGCAAAAGGAAGAAGCCATTTGTAAGTCTAGAGCTGAAGCACTATAAAATGAAGTGAACTATGGCTTCTGCAACCCACACAGCTCTTCCCACTCTCTGCTTCTCTACAGAAACCCAGGAGCAGGAAAGCTGGGCACCACCCACTTAGAGCAGCCTTCTGGGAACAAGAGCAACTGGGGTGGGGGCGGGAGTGCGGGGTGGGGGCGGGAGTGCGGGGTGGGGGCGGGAGTGGGGGTGGGAGCGGGAGTGGGGGTAGGGTAGGGGTGGGGGTAGGGGTAGGGTGGGTGGGGGTGGGGGTAGGGATGGGGGTAGGGGTAGGGTGGGGGTGTTTCTTTTCTTCTATAAGTGGCAGATGAGCAGCCCTTTCTCTCCCTAATTTTTGTGCTGTAGAGTCATCTGTCCCCTTACATTTCCTTCCATGTGTACACCCAACCAGTGCAATGGGATTCTTTGGGAAGCAATTCTGGATTGCAAACGCATCCTCTTTATTAGTGTATCAAAAACCTCAACACATCAGAAAACATCCATTATTAGCACACACCTCTGCTTTCACTCTGACGGGCATGGTCAGTCCCAGAATTGGGCACATGCCTGATAATCAACATGCGCCTTCCTTTACCAAGGCTGTAGGCTTACGACAAATTAACTAGGACAAACCAAGCTGAGTTTTCTTTACAACTTTACAGCCATGTTTATCATTAAGGATAAGAGGTAATCTCGAAAGTACAAAGGGCATATTTTATCATTTAAAATTTTCCTTCACTATCAAATACAATTTGAAAAGGAGCAAAGCCCACAGCTGATATGAGAAGTTGGGAGACAGTAAGGCTCTCGGCGACCCATGCTGGCTGCCTTAGACTTCTCCACGGGCTGAGGCACGGAGTCACCTTGCTGGGCACAAGCTTCGATTGAGGCCTTTGCACTTGGATGAGTCTCAACTGTCATTGTGCACCCAGACACAAAACATGAAGTTTTAAATTTTAAGTGCAAGGAACTTTATTTTACTATTTCAAAATATGTTTTTAAAACCCCACTTCCTCTGAGTGTGTGTGTGTGTTTGTATGTGTCTGTCTGTCTGTCTGAGGTGTACATGAATTTTCTGTGTGTGTGTGTCTGTCTGTCTGTCTGAGGTGTATATGAATTTTCTGTGTGTGTGTGTCTGTCTGTCTGTCTGTCTGAGGTGTATATGAATTTTCTCTCTCTCTCTGTGTGTGTGTGTGTGTGTCTGTCTGTCTATCTGTCTGTCTGTCTGAGGTGTATATGAATTTTCTGTGTGTGTGTGTGTCTGTCTGTCTGTCTGAGGTGTATATGAATTTTCTGTGTGTGTGCGTGTGTGTGTGTGTCTGTCTGTCTGTCTGTCTGAGGTGTATATGAATTCTGTGTGTGTGTGTGTGTGTGTGTGTATGTGTCTGACTGAGGTGTATATGAATTTTCTGTGTGTGAATTTTCTCTGTGTGTGTGTGTGTGTGTGCGCGCGCGCGCACACGCGCGTGCGTGTGTGTGTGTGTGTGTGTGTGTCTGTCTGTCTGTCTGAGGTGTATATGAATTCTGTGTGTGTGTGTGTGTGTGTGTATGTGTCTGTCTGAGGTGTATATGAATTTTCTCTGTGTGTGTGTGTGTGTGTCTGAGGTGTATATGAATTTTCTGTGTGTGTGCGTGTGTCTGTCTGTCTGTCTGTCTGTCTGTCTGTCTGAGGTGTATATGAATTCTGTGTGTGTGTGTGTGTGTGTGTGTGTGTGTGTGTGTGTGTGTGTGTATGTGTCTGTCTGTCTGAAGTGTATATGAATTTTCTGTGTGTCTGTCTGTCTGAGGTGTATATGAATTTTTGTGAGGTGGCCACCAGAGCATCAGAAGTCAGAAGGCAATATCAGGTGTCAGTATTTACCTTCTGGCTTGCTTGAAACAAGGTCTCCTTGTTCACTGCTGCCTGTGCTGGAGTAGCTAGCATACGAACTTCTGGGGACTCTCTTGTCCCTGTGCTCAGCTCCCTCAGGAGCACCAGCATTACAGATACATGCTACCCATCCGGCTTTACACCAGTGCTGGGGATTCAAACTAAGGTCTTCATGCTTGCAAGTAATTTACCCATGGGCTATCTCCTCAGCTCTAAAATACTTTTTTCCTTTTTTTTTTTTTTTTAAATGAGCACACAGTTTTAGGCTTCCTTGTGGCATTTAAAAACAGAATTCATTCTGTTAATTCTGTCTCCCCCTTCCCTCTTCTACCCCCTCCCCACCCCCTCTTCCACACACCAAACAAAACAAAGAGAGCCTCCTTTCTGCTTCCCTGTCACGTGTCCCCTCCTTCCTCAGTGCCTCCTTCCCCTCTTATGGGCTCTTGTCTCCTTTCATAGCATATATGTACATGCACCCACACTTATATGACACTATGAGCTAGGATCTGAATGTGAAAGAGAAAATTTATTTTTTTTGTCAGAGTCTGAGTTATCTAGTTTATTATAATCCTTTCCAGTTCTGCCCATTTCCTGCAAATTTTGTTCATAGAATATAAAGAGTTGAAGAGAGTTAGATTTACGTTCAGAAGTACAAATCTAAACAATGAAAGCAATTAAGATGGCGTTTGTGTGGATCTCTATATTTGAGACTAAGTCATGGACGTACTTATCCTGAGGAAGTAGAGCATGGATGGGGGGCAGATAAGTGCGTTTGGGAGCTGGAGAGATGGCTCAGCAGCTGAGAGTGCTCACTGTGCTTGCGTGGGGCCTGGCTTCCAGCGCCCCAACAGGAGCTTCACAACTACTTGTTAACGCTAGTGCTGGGGATCCCATGCCCTCGTCTGCTGCGAGTAGGATACGCAGGTTTTGCTCATAAGGTCACGTAGGCACACCCACATACACACGGATAAAGATAAACCTTAAAGATAAAAGACGTGTGTGTGTGTGTGTGTGTGTGTGTGTTTGTATTTCAGAGAAAATTTATCTCTAGTGAGAACACTAAGAGTTGAATAATGGAAACAACGCTAAGAATATGTAGAACATATTTTTGCCTCTTATGTTAGCCACATGGATAATCATTTTCTGACATTTTCATTTTATTTAGGCTGTATTTTGTTAACAAGAAAAAAGTTTTTAAAGTATAAAATTAAGAGAATGTAATGGAAGGGAGGTCACAATTAGTGTTGAAATTTTTAAATGTTTAAATCCATTTAGCTTTGTCTCAAGACTAGGGGCACACATACCCTTTCTATGTTCTTAAGTGCATGGTCTAAGTTCAAGGCTAAAGTTTACTCAGGTCATCACAGCTTGAAGCTACAGGCACTCATTGCTTAACAGGCTGCCTGCGATCAGTGTGTGTCAGAGAACTTTTGTTGATCTAGGAAAAGAGGTTTGTTAGGGTTTGTAGATTTTTATGGTTTTACCAGAGAATCCCAGACTCAAACTAACAAACTAACGCAACACAAACTAACAAACACATCAAAGTCAAAAAAAAAAACAAAACAAAAAAACGGCAGCAGCCAGTATGCAGCAGGGTTTCATGAATGCTAGGAGAGTGTGGGTGTTTCCTTTCCAGGAGGGACAGACTGATTTTATACAATGCGGATTGGTTGTTTTAAGATGTTAAATGTCCACACATGTCCACATATTTGTGAACTTACTTACTCACTTTAAATTGTGGAATGGATAGAATAATTTACTTTATGCTATTAAGAAAATAAATTTAAGAATATTCTCCCAGATGAACAGAGAAAGGAAAAGTCAATGGAAAATGAAGTATCCAGAACAAACCTATGTTATATTCAGGAGTTGCAGCCGTGGAGTAGAGAAAGTAAGGACAAGCTATTTAGTAGCAGTCTCAGGCTGTACATATCCAGGGGAGAGAGGAAACATGGTGAACATTTTCTGTATACTATCAACCTCCACACATGGACCACAAGGAAAGGCTTTGCCATTTCCCTCTGAGCCTCACCTCAGGGTCTGCCATTTTCCCATGGATTTCAGGCTAGGGCCCTGGACGTGGCTTTGCCCTTGTCAACAACACTCATTCACTCAGGGCTTCCTCCACTCCCCATAGATCACTACTGTTGAAGCTGAGACTTGACCTCAAGAATTCTGACATAGAGTTCTTACTGTCTGGTTTCTCTATAATAGTGAGATGATTGATGCGTATGTACAAGCATCCTTAAAGAATTATTAAGTGGGGCTATAGCTGTAGCTCACTAGATAGATTGCTTGCCTTAGCACGCCCGAGGTCCTGGGTCAGTCCCCAGCCCTGCACTAACCACATATGGTGGCACATGCCTATAGTCCCAGCTCCCAGAGATGGAAGCCATACTTCAAGGACATCCTCATTGATATAGAAACTTGAGGGCAACCTAGGAATATGAGACTCTGTCTTAAAAAACAAAAACAAAACAAAAAATTCAAAGAAAGGATGAGGAAGAGGACTAGACACCTGCCAAGCATGACGGTGCACAGCTGTAACTCTACCACTTATGTGTGTAAGGTCAGCCCTAGATACATGGTGAGTTTGAGGCCAGCCTGGAGTACAGGGGACCCTGCCCCCTCACAGAATTAGAAACACATTTACCCATCCAAATCAAGAGAATAACAAGTTTACCCTCATTTCTCATTGTCCTTTGAGGTGGAGATTGCTTGCCATGCTCTCGGTTTTGGCTTTAGTATCTGTTTTCACACAGCAGGGAGTTCAGTTTGTATCCAGGTTGCTTCCAGAACTATCAACTAGCCTCTGTGTGCCCTAAGACGCTGTTTGCCAAGGAGAGTCTACCAATATTCTAATGCTGACATTAGTGAATTCAAACAACAGCTGACCGCACACCATGAGATCCACTAAAATCTGACAGCAGGTGTATTCACCAATTTTGACCATAATAACAGCAATAAGGAGACTCTCTGTTATGGGGACAAGAGAGAGCAGATATCTGGCACTGGGCACTGGGGGGAAAAAAAGCAAGACACTTTTAAACAAGTACCACACATGGTGACTCATTAGATGTTGAGAGCTAACAAGATGCCGGGGGTTTTGTCTTGGCACTGATACTGTGGATGGTAGGCTATCCTAACATCTAGAAACTGAGAATGAATCAGGAGGTGGCGTTAAATCCTGTGCTGGTGCCTGGTGTGTGGAACCAGTATATTTTTAGGATAAAGGCAGAGACGCAAAAAACCAAGAAAGTGCCAGAGTGAAGCAAAACAAGGAGACGGCTGGACACTGTGTACTCTCGTATTCACTAGCAAGCCCTGTGTGATGGACAACATTCTAGACGTCAGAATTCACAAGTTCACAAAAGACATGGTCATTTCTGAGGGATCTGGTATTGAATTCCACTTTTTAATGTACTTATGTGTGTGTGTACATGCATGCGTGCATGAGCGTGTGTGTGTGTGTGTGTGTGTGTGTGTGTGTGTGTGTGTGTGTGTGAATACCTGTACATGCATGTATGGAGGCTAGAGTCAATGTCAGCTGCTGCTTCTCTCTTCCTCTCCCATATATTTTAGACAGGGTCTCTCAGTGGACCTGGAAATCATTGATCTAGCTAGGCCTACTGGCCAGCAATCCCTGGGGATCCTTCTGTCTCTGCTTCCCCAGTGCTGAGAACACATGTCACCATGCCAGTCTTTTACATGGGTGCTGGGGATTTAAACTCAAGTCTTCATGATTGTATAGAGAGCTCCTTACCTACTGAGCCATCTTCCCATCCCCCAAAGTAGCTGGTAGTTTAGCAGAAAACAACAATAGCAGCAGCAACAACAACCAGGTAATGATCACAGCATGTAATTCATACTATGTGGACATGTGATTATATATTATTTATGATTTATTAAAGCTTGCCATCCTCAAGCTATAGAGATCAGGTGTTGGTGGTACACACCTTTAATCCCAGGACTCAGGAGAAAGGCAGATAGATCTCTTGTCCAAGACCACCCTGGGCTACCGGAGAGTGAATCAGAGCACATGTCTTTAACCTCAAGATTTGAGAGGTATAAAAGATAGAGACATTCACTCTGAGAGTTAGCTCTAGCCACGCTGAGGAGAGCATAGCAGTCTGAGTGAATGTGAGGAGCAGTGAAGCCAGGCACAATCTGAGGATGGATCGCCCCTTTGGTCTGAGCTGAGGCAGGGGTAAGAGTGGCAGTTGCTTTGCTTCTCTGATCTTCGGCCTGAAGTTTGAACCTGAAAATCTGTCTCTGGGTCTTTTATTTATCGTGCTACATGGACATAAAGGCTACCAAGTAGGTATGGCTTTCACACCTGTAATCCCAACAGGAGGAAGGGGGGAGGCAGGAGGGTGCAGGAGTATAAGGTCATTCTCAGAGCAAGTTTGGGGCCATCTTGAGCTACAGAAAATCTTGTCTCAGAACAGAAGAGGAGGAGGATGGAGCAGGAGGAAAGAATAACCTCACTGCGCAAGAAAACTTTGAACTGAAGTCTAAAAAATGAGAAAGGGAGGTAAGCAGAAGTGTGAATAGACACCCTAGAAACATGACCAGCAAGAGCACCAGCAAGTCAGTGTGGCCAAGGGGAGTGACTGGAGGGAGCCTGAGGGTGACTTCAGAGAAGTAACGGGGCACAGTTGGGCCTTCAAGAAAGACTGACCAAATGTCCAGCCTGGTCCAAGATTATCCTAGTTTTAACAGGCAAGTGTCCTTCAGCCCTTTTTAGTTGTTAATCATGCCCACTTTGCTATTCAGTTGTGGGGGCTTTTAAGCAGGCAACATAATCCTACTCAAATCTTAAGATGTTTCAGCTACAGTCTGAGGATATTCTGTAAGGGGTCAAAAAAGGCTGAGTCTTGTCCCACGCTTCCCAGATGTTTAAGAACTTGTACTTCTCACTAGATTGTATAATCTTGGAAACTGGAAAGAGTTCACCCTGTCCAACCCCCTACACCACACAGGAAGGAATGCCCCCTGCAATATTTGATGCGAAGAAGACAGCAGACATGCTGGATGATGAGCCCACTCTGCTCCACAGGATCTCATCTTCCTGACCCTGACCATGTTACAAATTACATCTGCAACAACCCTATTTTCAAATGATGTCACGTCTACCTGTGACTTGGGAGGGGGAGGGGGTGGTGGGGACACGACAATTCAGTGCTCACACTACTGACGTCAGTGGGTCTTCTTTTTATGCTGTGTATAACCCACCCCAATGGATACACTTTCAATCTTCCTGATTAAAGAAAAAAAGTGACTTTGAAAAGTCCTTCAGAATTGACATCCTATTTTAAAACTTGTTCCCACTGAATATACCCAACCCTCTGTACACACCTGTAATCCTTGCACTGAGGCAGAGGCAGGCAGAGCTTTGTGAGTTCCAGGCCAATCAGGGCTAAGAAGTGAACTCTTGTCTCAAAAAAAAAAAAATCATCTATGTGGCATTGTAAAAAAACCAAACAGACAGACAGCATTAGAAGAGGAATTAAAATGCAGAAGAAGCAGAAGTCGATCTCCCGCAGGAGCACTCTGCCTTTGCTTGTTTCCAGAGTTGACATCTGCTTCTCAAGGGCAGTCGTAAACATGGATGTCATTCCCCAGACCTCGGGTTGGAACAACTGTTAGTGTTTATGGGACTTGTGGTATGAAGGCTTTGTTCATTTTAGATTTGTCTGGGGGCCCACAGTGATGTTCTCGACGTCTGGAGATGGGATTGTGAATGTAAACAGTTCTGCTGGCAGCAGAGC